>NC_090923.1:515733201-516005701 GCF_040938575.1 Ambystoma mexicanum | reverse complement strand
CAAACCTTGGATTGGACCCATAAGATCCACTGCTATCTTTTTCCAGGGTGCACTCAGAACTTGCACAGGCGAGAGAGGAAACTCTCTCACTACCTTACTCTTGTCACACATTTCACACTGCCTGCATTGGCGGACCCTCCTATCCACCTCACTGTCCATCCCTGGCCACCAGAAGAATTGTCTCAAAAGTCTTTTCATTCCCCCATATCTGGGTGACCCTGAAGAGCTATGTTGATCAACCTGCTCCTTGCTCCATCAGGGGTAACCACTTTGGAACCTCTCCTAAGCCTGCTACCATCTTCAGGCAGACTTAACTCATGCTTCATTTCAAAGAAACCTTATCTATGTTCTCTTTTCGTGGCGACCCTCAAACAGTCCATTCCTTCACCCTAGCCAGAGTCACATCCTCTCCGTCTGACGACACCCACTATTCCTTTTCCACAGTACCGCAATCATGTTGCCAATTATCATGTCCTCTTCCTGGGTGACTCCTATTGGTTATCCTACTTCCTCCATCAGTAAACGAGAGAGGCAATCTGCCACAATGTTCTCCCTACCTGGTACATAGCACATACGGAAATGATATCCCTGCAACCCAAGCATCCACCTAGAAATCCTGGGAGAACCCCTCGCCCAACCTTCACTGCTCATCAACTGCACCAGGGGATTGTGATCTGTTCTGACCAAAAATTCTTGGCACCACAAAAAAAACTTGAAATGTAGTACTGCCCAATATACCGCCAGGGCTTCCCTTTCAATTACAAAGTAGTTTCTCTCAGCACCCCTCCATGGCCTTGAAGCAAACACAATAATATACTCTTCCTTCCCCGGATCAATTTGTACAAGTGAGGCTCCCACACCCAACAAACTTGCATCCACAGATAGCACAGTCCTCCTACCACACACAACACCTCCCAAAGATGGCACACTCCCAATACTTTCTTTAATTTTCACAACAGCTCCCTGACACTCCTCTGACCAGTTAAAGTTCACCTCCTTCTTCAACAACTCCCTCAAAGGACTAGAGTTGGTGGCAAAATCGTTTACAAACTTATGGTAGAATTCAGCCATACCCATGAACGATCTATGTTGCTCTTTATCTTGTGGTTCCGGAGCTTTGCATATATCATCAACCAGGCTGAACGTGGGCGCAACCTCTTACCCTGAAATGTTGTGTCCTAGGTACTCCGCTTCCCTTACCCCAATCCTGCACTTGCTTCTCTGCACAGTAAGACCAGCCTTCCTCAATCTTCCCAACACAGACCTCAACACTGCATCATGTTGTCCTTCACTTTCAGAAAACAGTAGTATGTCATCCTGGAACACCACCACATTCACCATACCCTCCAACACCTCTTCCATCACTCTTTGGAACCGCGAGGAAGCTGATGCCAAACCAAAAGGCATGCACACGTATTTGAATGTTCCTTCGGGAGTGATGAAGGCTGTGAAATCTTGGCTTGCCTTGGATAGTGGCACTTGATGGTATGCTGAAGAGAGATTGATGACTGAAAACCAACTGGATTCTCCTAATGTGGCTAGGGTCTCTGAAATGACCGGCAATGGATGTCTTTCCACTAGGATATTCTTATTCAGTTCTCTGAGGTCGACACACAGTCTCAGTTTTCCGTTACTCTTGGCTACCAAGACAACTTGGGACAACCATTTGGTCCCTTGGATCCGCTCAATTGCACCATTCTGGAGAAGGCTAGCCAACTCTTCATGCAGCTTCTGCCTAATTTTCAATGGGACTGGTCTCACCTTGTGAACCACTGGAAGTGCTTTAGGTTTTAATTTGATAGCATGTTCAAAGTCTACTAGCCTACAGGACCACTTGTCTCACCTGACAAAGCAGAAATTTCAAAAATATGGCGTGGCTTGCTTTCATGATTAGTTGTAGCTGACACACTTGAGGTCGCAGATTTTGGTGGATCACAATTAGAATCCCTGTGGTCCACCTTATTAATGTATGCTTCCAAGGGGGCGTGGCTACATGCCCGCGTGCGTGGACGTGTTCTTGGGCGTCTCCCGCAGATCTGACATTGTTCCTTGGATATGAACGTGCTTCACCTTTGCCACATGTGCCTGCCGCACACCTCTGGATGCATGAACGTCGGGGGCACAAATGGAGCGCAATGAGGGCCCGATCCGTGGCATGACGGGCGTGGAACGGATGCTGGAAGATTTGGGGAGCCCGAGTCTCAGGGCTGAAGAGAATGGCAAACAGTGAACAAAGGGCCATATAAATTGACCGCTGCGTTGCAGGGAAAGGTGGCAGGCGAGGCGCAGCGGAGACCAAGCCCGCCGTGTCCTGGCAGGACAGGTGGAGCCCGTCGTGTGTGCCAGCAAAGGAGGACCTTTGCAGATGGGATGAGACCCTGCCAAGTCGGGATGTTGGCGCGGGGGCCCATGGAGAGTGGAGGGGCGGTGTGAGGTCACGGGCGGCACTGTATACAGCCCGCTTCAGGAGCAAAACAGGCAGTTTAAGGACGCCCCTGACACGGCCCGGCTGGGCCCTAACACTAATAGCAGCCTAAACTTTACTAAGGCCTTGGGCCAAAAGTGGTGGGACTTGCCCGCAGTTCTTTGCCACAACACGATGACCAATAAACCTTTGAGAACAAAGGGCAAGCAACCCACACTCGACGAATACTCCAGAACATCGCCGGGTGCAGAAGGAGCCAGGAGCAAAGACAAACCCCCCGGTTTGAGATAACCTGGGGAGTGTTGTCCCAGGGGTTTGCTGAGGAAAGGGCGCCCAGGGCCCTGATGAGGAGACCGCCGCCGGGGAACCCCTTAGGCCGGTGATCGCCAAGATCCTGAATTACCAAGATCAAAATAGAATTCTTGAACACTTTCGGAAAGGCGGAACAATACAAAAGGGGTTGGCAAACATAACCGCATACCCGGATTACACCTTGCAGGTGCAGCGCAGATGCATGAACTTTGGGACTGTGAAAAGAAGATTGCGTGAAGCAGGACACAAGTATATGTTGATCTACCCGGCAAAACTGAAGGTGTCCCATAAGAACAGAACCTTGTTTTCCGAAACCCCGGAGGATTCTATGGGGTGGCTGGACATGCAGAGCTGCCCCAAAGAATCAGGTATCCAGACAGGAGAAGGAGTATATAAATAATAGATGTCGGTGGAACCCAGGATGTCACAGCCTAAAACAATGGGACTTGAATATAGTATCAGACATAGCCTTTGGGCGGGTGTTGCTAGGGCCATACAAGTATGCATGATCCGTTGGCACCAAGAAACCTTGATAATAGTGTGGGGGCCTTACAGAGCCTGCCCTCATACCCCCACAACGAGAAGTTTAGTTAGGTCACCGGTAGTCCGGTGACACCCTGCCAGGTTACTGGCCTCGGCATTCCGAGGCAGGACCAAACGCGGGGGAACCTGAGATCCAGGGATGGAGCTGGGCACTTGTTGGGGCTGGGTGGAGAGGGAGGAGGGAAGGGGTTGTGTGCAGTGGTTTAAAGTTGGGAAAGGGGGAGGGGGAGTTTGTTGAAGTGGGAAGGGAGCAAGCCAAATTTTATGTCATATCAGGCGGGAGGGGAAACTGGGAGGGGAAGCGAGATTCTTTATGAATGGCGTCGGGTAGCCTTAGAGTGGTCACCTGGAATGTGAGGGGCCTTAATAGCTATCTGAAGCGTAACAAAGTAATGATGTACCTAAGGAGGATGAGGATTGACATAGCACTACTACAGGAAACCCACCTTACTAGGGAGAAACTGGAGGTGGTCAAGAGAAAGTGGAAGGGGAGCACCACGGGAGCTACATACTCAGCTTACGCAAGGCGATTTATCATATGGGTGGCACCGCATGTACCATTTCAACTGATTCAGTCTACGGGTGACCCAGAAGGCAGAATGATAGTAGTGCGGGGGATTCTGGAAAACCAGGAAGTGAGCATTATAAACTTATACGCCCCTAACCAAGATAAAGCAGCCTATTTTAGGACTTTATACAGCAAAATTAGCCCTCTATTGTGTGGCACGATCCTTTTGGGAGGAGACTTTAACTGTACATTGAATCCTAAAGTGGACAGGTCAGATGGTAAACTAGGCAAACCCACCCCGGCCGCAACGGCGTTACAAGCCCTGCTGAGAGATTTTGGACGTCTGGAGGCAGCTGCACCCGGCAGACAGATAGTACTCACGCTACGCAGCACCACATGACCTGCACACAAGGCTGGATTATGTGTTTGCTGCTGCTGAGTAGTAAGGGAAATGGTGGGCGCGGAATATAAGGCCAGAGTGCTTTCGGACCACTGCCCCCAGTCCTGGAGTGGCGTCACCAACCCCCTAGACCGTGAATCCCGACGTGGAAGCTCAGAGCTGAGGCCCTGCAGGACTCGGTATTCGGAGAAGACCTGAGGGAGGCGATCACTGAGTACTTCGATATTAATACCGGAAGCGTCCAATCTGTGGGAACCGTATGGGAGGCATTCAAAGTTGTGGTGCGGGGCATAGCCATATCAAAATCCAGAGGGCTCCACGGGGTTATAGAACGGGAGTTGCAAGAAACGGAGAGGGAGTTGGAAGACATAATGCGTAAGGGGGGCACCTCTCGGGAGGATGGAGCAAGGATGAGACTGCTACAACAAGCCAGCAGTGAGCACTGGGATAGATTATGCAAGTTGAGCTATAAGAAGTATGTCGAGAGGCAGCATGCGGGGGGAGACAAGCCGGGCAGATTGCTGGCCTGGTTATACAAAAAGGAAACATCACGACCAGTGATCAGGGAAATTAGGGGGGACGGAGGCCAGATCTGGGATACCCAAGAGGGAGTAAATGAAGAGCTCCTCAGATACTATAAATGTCTTTATGAGGACGCAGGGGAAGTAAGGGACCAAGAGATCCAGGACAAACTAGAAGACATAGGCTTGCCTACTCTAGACGATCAGGAATGGGCAGACCTGGATGCACCAATCACCTCAGAAGACCTAGATACACTGATCCAGCACCTGCCCATTTGCAAAGCTCTGGGGTCGGAAGGGCTCCCCAGTGAATTCGACAAAACATACAAACAAGAGCTGCTCCCCCCGCCGCTGGCCATGTTTAATGAGGCGTTTGAGTGTGGTAGGCTGCCAGAGTCCCTACGGGAGGTGGTGATCATCCCGCTCTTAAAACCAGGTAAGCCAAGCACAGACTGTGGGTCATATAGACCCCTATCGATGCTTAATAAGGACAGCAAGATCCTCACGGCAGTGCTGGCAAACAGGCTTAAGCGAGTCATCGGCAGCCTGATACACCCCGACCAAACAGGCTACGTCCCTGGTAGGAATATAACTGATAATCATAGGAGACTTCACCACATTATCGACCACACAGAGAAGGTCCCTGGCGAATTGGAAATCATCTCGCTGAATACGGTCAAGGCCTTTGACTCAGTGAGATGGCCTTGGTTGCTAGCAACTCTGAGAGAATATGGAATGGGGCTGGGGTACCTAAGGTGGGTTAAAATGCTATATAGTTCCCCATTCGCAAGGGTCAAAATGGGCGCTATCATCTCAGATAAATGGCAACTCAGCAGGGGCACTAGACAGGGCTGCCCTTGGTCGCCTATGCTATATATCCTAGCGTTGGAGCCATTGGCAGTATGCCTCAGACAACAATATGGGGAGATAGGGATCCACAATGCGGGAGGCTCGCATCTCATATCATTGTATGACGATGATATTATTTAAAAAATAAAAAATAAAATAAAATATTAATGTATGCTTCCTTACACATATGTGCGAAATGACCCATGCGCCTGCACGTGAAGCATTCCATAGTTTTGGCAGGACAGAATGCACTGTTTGCAGTGTGTCTTGGGCTACCGCACCTAATGCACTTCTGTCCCCACCAATTTTTCCTTGAGCCTGGGTTGGGTAACCTCTTCTTAATGGCCACTGCGCAAACCTCCTGTGCACCTTCTTTTCCCACCTTCATCTCCTTCATGTACTGCGATGTCTGCTCGATGCTACATGTAAGTTCCACCGCCTGCTCCAACGACATGTCCTTGGCCTGCAGCTTTTCCAGAACTCTCGGGTTGTTGGTACATCTGACCGGCTGGTCGATAATCAAGGAGTCAGTTAGGTCATCTAACTCACAGGTGTGACTCAGTGTCCTTGAAGCGGCTACATAGGTCTCCAAGGACTCTTCACTAACTTGACTTCGCTGAAAGAACCTATGTCTCTCAAAAGTAACGTTTTTCCTGGGCTCGAAGTGCTCCTCTATCTTTTTCACTGCTACAGAATATTCATCGTGGTCTCCGGCTCCCTCCTCCAGCAGGCTTGAAAGGCCGTCAAATACGCAATGCGACTTTTGGGACACAGATTATGGAGCAATAGGGCCTTCCTCCTAGTTGCTCTGAATCTGTCACCTCCAATGGCTACCAAGTAATTCTCAAACATCCTCCTCCACCTTTCTCACCTGATGGGAAGAGTACCAGGCACTGTAAGGAAAAGCGAGGGTGGCGGAAATGCAGCAGCCATTTCCTCAATGTGTTGGTCAATGATTGATGCATTGACTTATAAAGTTATTGGTGTTTGGATGTCTGTCTGGTCATGCAGAACCTGGAGCTCCGTCTGGATGCTTGACTTGGTGTGCTTGGTTTGATTGGGTGCTGTCTATGTGTCTCTCAACGCGTGGTGATCACACGCTGCTCCCAGGAGGTCTGGTTAATGCAGCGCGTACTGCTGGCCCAGCCAGGCACCCTCTGCGTGCTATTCAGCACATCAGTAATTGTATGCTGTTCGTAGGATCTCGCTGTCGAGTCACTTCAATTGTCCTCTGCCGCTCTTCGCAGTGTCAGCCTTCTGAGATGCGCTGCATTGCTAGGCAGCACACGTCAGAATGGGGAGGTGCCTGGCTGTGCACGTGTGGATACTGTGCCTCCCTCACGGTGTTGTCTGGCTCGTGGATGCGCTCGAGCGCGGGTCCAATTTGGGGAGTGCTGGTCTCCATCCACCTCGATCACACGGCACTCCCCCTCTGACCTGTGTGGCCAGCGGTTGCAGCGCCTGTTGCCCTCTTCTCTTGCCTCCAGCTCCTCGACCGGTACTCCAGACACGCTGCGGTCAGGGCAGGCAGCGTAGTCGCCGCCCGACCCCAATCAGCTTCTCTCTTCTCCTCATCGCCTGTGTTGTGTTCAAGGATGGACGCAGGCAGTGAGGTAAGTTACTTTATTAAGTTAAAAGAGGAGCGAGCAACAGGCACTGCACCCGGCTCAGCTCCAGCAACTATATGGTTCCAGAACCTGAATTAAGTTCTGGAACACAAACAAATGTAAACAGAAAGGTCACAACAAATGTCCAACACAACAAAGAGCACTATCCTCAACTGTACTAAAATCATAAATACCATATACACTTAAACGATATCAATCAATCATATTACAAATATGGTTTAATACCCCCATAGTACCTTTAATACCTATATACATATTATTATACTGGATGCAGCCAGTGGCCAGATTTTTGGGGGCCTGGTCGTATCTTGGGGGCACAACCTACGGCATGCCCCAAGGATCTGGCCACTGGCATATACCACCACAATAGAAATAAACCACAATAGGGGGTGCTAGGGGCAAGGTTATAAGCTGCATAAAAAGTGCTCTTTCTATGAGTTGAGCAACAGAACCATCACTATACGTATTTATATATTACACGGCCTGCGGTAGCGGTCGTGTAGTTATGTTTAAGTTGCTAAACTCACAGGAAGACCACTTTTTGGATGGCTTATAACAAAGTTATAGGGGGGTCCCCATTTTTTTTTCTCATTTGGAGAAGAACTTTGCTCACGTGTACAGCCCAAACCGCTGTACGGATTTTCACCAAATTTGCAGCAGGAGCAACGGCTTGGTCCCGAAAGCGTGCCCATTTTCCTGTTCGCTCTGCAGACCAGACCAGACCGGCTCAGGAGATGACGTGATGTCCACGGACATATGACGCGCCTGCTGATTGGCTGGAATGAATCGTGATGTGCGTCATAATTTTCGGAAACGCCCGCCATGTTATATCCGCGGATATTCAGGGAAAACGCAGCGGTGAAAGGGGCTCAAAAACATGTTTTGGGCCATCTGGTGGTGGGACGAGGGGTTGGAAAGGGTCGGGGAGTTAAAGATGGTGCATATGATGTATTTGTTTAGGTGGAAGAAGACTGTGTTGTGTTTGCGGTGTCTGCGGACACCAAGGCAGTTTGCGGGTATGTCCTCAGGCATGCATCTTATCTGGTGACTGTGGGCAGGCTTCATTAAGGTAGGGGAGTGCATTGTAAATTATATGAAGATGTTTGTATAGGCTGTATTGTGTTGTGGTTTGTGGCTAGCTAGTATACTCTTGGGTGCATGTCCACTGGTTGAAGTACTGTAATAGTATGTCTAGAAAAGTGTAAAGGGCCTTAGGTGGCTGGCTTATTGGATTGAAGAGTGTGCTGACTGGTTGTACGTACTGGAATACTGTATTTATAGAAGTGGACTGGGCCTCAGGTGGCTGGTTTATGTGTGTGGGTTGTGGCCAGTGTACACATTGTTAGGTGCATGGCTGTGTTATAGTGTGGTGATTGTGACCAGCTACTACAGTCTTGGGTGCATGGCCGGAGGTGATGCACTCAAGAGTCCAGGAGTGTGCCCAATGGTTGAAGTACTAGAATACTATGTGTACAGAAGTGGACGGGGCCTCAAGTGGATGCCTTACGTGTTTGGGTTGTGGTCACTGGGCAGATTTATGGGTAGTTTCTCTGTATTATGATGTATTGGTTGAAGAGCTGTTGCAGTGAGAGCAGTGCTCCTGGATCCTGGCAAGTCCCTAAGGAGGGGAAGCCCATCTGCTGTTATGACTGCACCCTCTGTCCTGAAGAGGAGATCACCAACACAAGTGCCACCTGAAGATGATCCACAGGGATGGATACATGTACATGTCATGGCCAACATTCTTGTATTAACACTCTTGCAAGTGTATGCATCAGTGCTGATACGCAAAAGGACTTTTCACATCTATCCCCCTGACAAATATCCACAACATTCTGTATATTGACCAGAGCCCTAGGGCACCATTCCAGGAGGGGGTGCTGCTAGAAGGTAGTCTAATGCAGATAGGGACGTGTGGCTGTTGTTGGATGAAGGTCAATCCATTTATTCACCCCTATGAACTCTGTGAGCCGTGTCTGTTTCCAAATATGCACCTTAATGCCTCCATTCGCAAACGAAGCCAGTGTCGTATGCAGGAGCATTGCCAGTAACATGCATACGAAGATTACATTTTGGCCTGGTAAGTGCAATGGCCCTTAAAGGAAAACACCACACTGCGTCATAAGATGTCATGTTTCAGGCCACCGAGGAAAGAACTATTAAGCAACACATCAACGCGATCGCGTATTTCAGGATTGCGCATTGTCCACTATAACTTATTGTCAATGCCACACTTTCAGTCCGCAGTGTTACAGTCAACAGTCCTTATAATCATAAAAGAAAATAGAGCCTCTTTACTGCTGTGTATGATGTATTTACCCCATGTGCTTTCTGTACTGTAACCATAAGCACTGTAACCAATCTCTTAAGTATAAGTGCCCAGATACCCTCTGGTTTGGTGCGCTATATAAATAATACAATTAAATAAATAAATTAAATAAGATAGGGCAATATTAGTGAAAGGAAAGGAGAGTCACTTATACAAAGTCCACGCATAAAAAGTGTGAAAAAATAAAATAAAATAAATAGACAAAAATGAGGCAGTAAAGGGCATAATAAGAGAAAAGCAATGACAGTGAATACTATTTGAAAGACAATAAAAGCGTATTAACCAAATGTACATGTGAGCTGTTTATTTGTCAATCGCTGGCCCCATGAGCTCCTTCTATCAACGTGCCTCTGTTCTTTTCACACTATTGCCCTCTCTACCTGGAACATGGAACACAGAACTGTCCATGTTCTACAGAAAGCCACCCACTGCCACGTGGAACTGGAAAGAAATCATATTTAGCTGTATGCTCTTTGTGTATTCAGGGTTCTTTATTTCTTCCTATTCAACTCTATTAATATTCAGTTATGGTATGTCAATAGCAATTACTGTGCTAAATAGATAAGGGGTGGTGGTATTTAGTTTGTATTCATTTTCATCTGGTAATGTGCCAATGGTGCTGCATTTTTATCATGTTTGTCAATGAGTGTTGATTTATTTTAACATAATAAAGAGCGTTCCACTTCCCTCCTAAAATAACATTTCATCGTCACTTCTAACTACAGATATAATTAGCCCAACCAGTAAAGAAAGGATAAACATTGAAAGGGAAGACCATTATTACAATGGAGTATTGTCAGATCAGAAGATTGAAAGTAAAAATGGAAAATGTTTAGAGAACTGTGAAGTAAACACTATTAACATTCAAGACTTCAATGCGTGTAGTAAGTTGAAGCTGGTGTAACCATGGTTATGAATGCAATGCATTGAAAATGCAATGCATTGACACCATATTTCCAATTTGTTGGCTGTGGTTATTCATTTTTAATCAGGATTAAAACTGTGCCATTTATCCCCTTCACTGAAACTGCTACCCGCTTCATCCACAGCAAGAGTGCTTTCCTATTTCTCAGATGACAAAGGATCGACATTTGCGATGGTTGCCACAGTGGCCCTGACTTCACTCCATCCACCTTATCTTTTTGGCCATACCTTTTTTGCTGAAGCCATCCAAGGTTGTGCACAATCACGGATTACTTTATTTGTTTCTGCCTGCACATAGGCTGTTGTTGGGTTCTTTCAGTTACCCCGCTAATCCTGCTGCATCCCAAAACTCTCCTACCTGTCCAGGGACAGCGTCAGGATCTTTCAACCTTTTTAGTTGAAGTGGGGCCTTAACCTCAGTAGGGACCCTGTTGGCAGTCTTACTGCTCACGAATATATTTCTTTAATGTATGACTTTAAATGCTTGATTGGCTGCACGCAGGCTACATGCTGCCGTTACTGGTGCCCAGCATCCAGCAGAGTTGTAATTACCTCTTTGCCATTTACTCCAGTTATATCTGCTTTAGCACCTTGCTGACTAAGAGTAATTAAAAGCTTTTCAGTGGATATTTGTTTGTTCAGCTCAATGATGGCAGCCTGCCCCATTGTAATAAGTTCTAGTAATAACCTTGCTTGCTGCATTCTCTTTTATACATGATTATTTACATGCCCCATGAGGGGCTCAGACTGTTTTCTCAGACTATAGGTGAGGGGGACCCACATAACATTTTGAAATGGGCCCTGACAAACATCCAGCTGGCCCTGTACTTCTCTTCTATTTTTGATACTATTCATGTGCACACCCAGGAGGGCGATCATTTTCCTTTAGGTTTGTTGTGTACACATATTAGGAAGATACCTGCATCCACCTCTGTATAGATGGATGACTGCACTGTAACGCCACCATTATAGAATACATGAAAATCAATTGGCTTATAGTAAATGGCAACACACCTTTGGTTTTGGAAGCCTGTGTCCTGCCAGCCTATGCTCATCTACTTTCTGGCCTTGTTCCCTCTCGCAATTCTGTTGTCACATGTTGTTTGTTTCTTTAAGTTGGAAAACTGGAAAAGGTTATTCCATTTCTTTCCCCCTCCTCTCAAAGTTCACCTGTCACATATTTTCTTGCTTCTGCTGCATACAACTCCTAGTACCTCATTCTCACTACTTCCCTTTTTTTCCCCTAGCTTTACGTTTAATTTTGTATGACTGCATAGGCTTTTAGAGGTTCAGCTCCTGACTCAGGCATGCACAAATTCCTCCTTGATTCTTCAATTCTTCTCAGCAGTTCCTTTAAGCAGTTGTACTATGTGAGTACTTTTTTCGACGACATTCCCCCTTCTCTTTGCAATTCCATTGCATATTCTACAAGACAAACTGATATTGTTTTAAACAAACAAAGCCTGGTTGATTTCTGGTGTTGTTTCCAATGACTTGCATAAAAGTAATGTACTTGTGTACCTATATAGAAAAACATGCAATGGCTGAGAACAAATCTCTTTCTGCCTCCTTCAGGGTAAGTGAAATAAATTACCAGATGCTGGATTGCATTCTCAGTAATTCAACTGTGATTTTATCAACATCAGAACTACAAGTGAAGAGGCTAAATTCTTGAGTAAGCTTAGATATTACTGCTTGACTTGATTCACCCAAATTCCAGGTGACTCAACCAGGTAAAACTTCAAACAAACTATTCAAAAGGTGTGTCTGAAGTTTAGCCGAATAGCTCAAAGAGGGACTCATGCGTGGAACTCCTTTTCATTCTCTTTCTGCTTTCAGCTTTCGGAGAGGTAGGTTTTATTTTTCTGGATGCAGGCTTACAAAAGTGAAGAAATGGTTATTAACTTCATCTCTGAGACCAACTATATTTCTTACTGCTCCCATATGTACTATACTACATAGTAGGGAATTGCTTTAGTTTGGGGATAAAGTTGATGTGTATTTCTTTGATTGGTACCCCTTTGTACCACATTGAGCTCAGGGCAACAAAAGGATTATGTACTCAGTACTTACAAAAATAAAGAAAATAGGCTACAGTATTTCCATGGTCTTGAAGCTGAGAACATCTGAGTTAATCACATGAATTTGAGGTCTGGTTTCCAGTACCCTGAAGCCTCAAATGAAATCAATACACTCAAAGTTTCAAATTTCAAATCATCCTGCCCAAAAATCCACCTGTTTACACACACTTAACCAAAGACAATGCAGTGCACTCCTTTCTTAATGTAATTTAATGTCAAAATGTCTTTAAATATTTGGGTGCTGGGGGGGGGGGGGGTGCTACCTGTCTTGGCACTTGGGCAAGAAAATGACAAACAATAGAATAAGTCTTCAAAGAAATCGAGACACCCGTCCCCTGCACACCTTTGTCCTGCAAATACAGGAAATATCTTAATACTTGAATTCAGTGAATTTCATTCATTAGTAAAAACCAGGTTTCTTCACAAAGACACATTATTTCACGACTTGTATTTCTTCAAACATCTTCTTTAATTTTCAGATTTATGGGGTATTTCCAACCATTCGTGTTTCGGGAGCATACTCCCTTCTTCGGGGGTTATCTACATTAACATTCAAAACATAATAGTTTCACAATCTCATAGTCTGAGGTTAAAAGTCAGGAAACTGACATATCCTGTTTTGTGATGTGATTTCCAAAAATGGGTCAAGTGACATTAAAACTAAAGGCACCACTCACCACCTCAATGAAGAGTGTATAATTCTCCATCATCCATTCCTTTTAATGTGGTTCAGTGTGAATCCAAAAAACAGTCAGTAACGACTAACACCTCACCCCGTGTTAACACGAACTACAAGTCACCTATTGGGAAAGCAGATAACGTTTACCTGTATGAAGGTTCAAAGTTGGACGGTTTCCACTAGTTGATTCTGCTAAGCAATTGAGGACATCTAGAGAACATAGTTTGAGTGTTAGAACAATTAGAGGTTCTAAATACGTATCCACGTATTGTTTGCCAGATAACTGCTCATCACTCTGGAGGATAAATAAATACAATTTACTAGCACCCGGGTGTTGACTTACCTGATTCCCCGGCAAGGGGGGTGTGGCGGCCTCCGAGCCAATGGGGAGGCTCAGAATGCAGGCATTACCACATGGTAATCTCGCTGCCCTGAGCCTCCTCACGGCCGGCGGCCGTGATCTTCCCTCGCCGGGGAATCAGGTAAGTTTTATCCCCACCCCCTCCCTGGAATTCCCGTCCCGCCCTGCCACTCCAAGTTACCTTTTTATTTTTTCCATTTCGAGAGCGGACGCGCTGGCAACATTTCAGTCCCCAGTGCGTCCGCACCCGATCTGCGACAGGCTGTCATGGAAAGGAAGAAGGGACTACGTGTAGTCCCTTCTCCCTTACCATGGCAGCCATTTTATTTGTTCACTTTTTTCCCATATTTTTACTGGTTGCCATGGAAAGGGAGAAGGGACTTGTGTAGTTCCTTCTCCCTTCACATGGCGGCCATTTTATTTGTTTACTTTTTTCCCTATCTTTTTAATGTGTGCCATGGAAAGGGAAAACGGACTCTGTTTCCCATACCGGGGGCCATTTATTTTAATGTTCTGAAATGCAGAAAGAAATGCTTATGGGCCGGGGTACTAATAGCAATAAACCCCTCGCAGGGAGGTCATTAACACTTCAGGTAATTCCCCGGGGCCTTCTGTAACAATGGATCATGGGCCATTACCTGAAGTGGTACCCTGCTCGGGGCTTAGTGCTTAAATAATACATTACACAGGGAAATCTGCTGTGGCATACTGACCAACCTATTCTATTGCCCACAACACGGTAACCCAATATTTATTTCTATCAAAAAGCCTGGTGTGTCATGTGCTTCTAAGTCTTCAAAGAAGTAAAGCCTCCTTGAGTATACACTAGTGTTTTTTAAATGAGTCGCTGACGGTTCCTGCAGCCTTACGTGAGGTATGCCATCAGCTGACAAATTTCTGCTCTTCAACATAGAAAAGGGACTAGTGCACTGCGTGAGCGTCTCAACAGGGATCTACTTACTACCATCTTGGAATATCATGTATATAAAGTATTTTAACGCATGCAAAAAGTACCAAAGTGCTGAATTGCTCCTCATTAGGAAGCCTATCCAAATAATTATTGTAGCAAGACTAGGTAACAATATGCCATTGATGGGATCTCGTTATATGACCATTTTAACCATCCTACTGTTCTTTACCAATATACTACTACCTAATCCCATTTCCAAATTATACCACGTTTACAGCATAGTCTGTATACACTTGTGTATAGGCGCATTATAAATGCCATATCATATCATATCATATCATGTAGGAAACCTAGTTCAACTCAATTTAAACACCATAGGGCAAGAAAGCCTATTAGGTAGTATGTTACTTCTACAGAATGTCGGTCAGTGGCCAAAAATAATGCTGTGTCCACAGTTAGGAATGAAAAACAAAACATACAAGATGAATATAACCTATCAATAGACATGTTCAACCAGAGTCAGTAATGTAGTATTCACGAAAGACTAATATATATGCACTGTGAGGGGTCAGAAATGTGAGGCAGAGAACTTTGTAAAGGTTTTTCATAAAATGCCATTTTATGCCATTTTATTCACTGAAGAGGATTCTCTGCCCATCAAAATAAATTAAAGGAAACACTCTAAAAAAAGGAATCTGTCCTTCAGACTTACACATACAACAAACATATAAAGGGAATATATGGCAATTCAAACATAATAAAAATCAAAGTTGTATCCAAGATAAGCGTCCTAAGTGCTTCTCTATCCTGGGTAAGGTTTCCTTCCCCAGATTTAAAGCAGACATTTGTATCAACAGTTTAAAATTAAGAATGTTCTGGTTTACAACAATGTTTTGGTGATAAAGTTCTTCTTGCCCCAAAAGTCTCCCCCTTAGACTTTCCAACAGTCTAGTTCTGGGGTCACACAATTCTAGGGAGCTCACCAGGTGCTGCATCTGAGCTTTAGTGCATGGGGTCCAAGAGTTTGCAATAGTCTTCCAAAGGCAATCAGGCAACTACCCTCGCTTGCACAGTTTAAAAAAGCTCTCAAAACCTTTGTATTTGATGGTATAGGTATCTAAGCTTCCCCCTGCCACTATGTTATTCTGGCTTCAATCCCTCCTGTTCCTTCATGCATATCTCTTTATGTTTTTTATCTGTTTAGTCTTGTAGAGCTCTGAGGACTGTGGTTGAGTTGGCGCTCTAGAAAAATATTATAGTTTAGACTAGAATAGAATACATGTTTACATGCTCTGATCTGCTGCCACTTCTGCTTCCTCCGCATCCCACTGCAAGGTAATCTACTTCTTCCTGTTTCCTGCGGCACGCGCCATTTGGGAGAGGAGGGTTCCTCACTCCACGAGCACTATAGTGCTCGCTGGCCATCGGAGTTGAAGTTACTTTGGGGAAAGCTTTTAGACTTAACGATTCCTGCCGCGCAATCTCTGCAATCAGGGTCACCACGGTAAAAGCTTTCTGAAATAATGCTGCCGGACGTGCAGCCTCTGCATACAGGATCATTAAGCGTAGGGACCCTCACAAAGCCAGCATCCGCTTTCCAAACAGTGTTGGCTCCGGCGTCTCGGCTGCCCTTCAACTTCTGCTGCCACTGCAATGTGGAGTCTCTACAATTACTCCACCATGTGCTTCTCCAAATTGCTTGCACCTGACTGGGCCCTATATACTCACCAGTCCCTCTCAGGTTAGGTCATTAGAAACACTAGAATGCACCTTGCAGTCTAGTGCCTCCAAATCCCTCTTTCTTGTGCAAGTACTTTCGGTACTAGGGGACTTGAATTCTGCAATGTTCAAATTAACTTTATCTCTCTGTATAGTAGTTTTAAATGCACTTACTTCACTTCCATTGTTAATTATATTTTCAGGAGGAATATTAAAAGGAGTCGATGATCGGTTTGCAATAAAAGGCGAGTTGTCTTTATCAGAACGTATGATGGTAATGTTTTGATGTCCACATTTCATTTTTTATTGGGGAATACAAGAGTTCTTTCGCTTATAGATCTGATAAACTTTAGGAGGGGAGCTTTAAGCCTAATAAATAATTGATTAGGACAGTTTTTGCAACCCCCAAAATGAATAGCTTTGGAACAGAAAATCTCACTGTGACAAAAAGCCATTATATATTCTGGCATCACTGACATTTCTTCCTCTGAGGAAGACAAATACAGTGTCTCACCCAACAGGGTACTCCTATTCCCTTGGGGCACTTCTGCTCTAAGGTGATCCTCCCGGCTAATACCACCCCCAGGGTTAGGATCAGGTAGTGGCTTCCATGCCACTTAGGAGAAGACTTTAGATAGGCTCTTTGTGAGGGCACTCAGAGGCCTACCTACACTGTATCAATTTAAGATTGAGAAAACCATTCTCCCGATATTTAGACGAAGGGGGTCATTACGAGGTTGGAGGTAGCCATGGTGCTATTAGCGCCATGGCTACACCCTTACCGCATACCAGGTCCGGGTATCTGAATGTGGAATTACCAGGCCATTCCAACCTTGGAGGACCTGGTATTTCCCCATTCAGGGAACCCATCCCCATTCGAGCCCCCATAGGGCTCAATGGAATGGTGACCATGCTAACAACGGGCATGTTAATAACAGTTGTTAGCATGCTGGTCCTTTAGTGGCTCCCACTAAGGGCGCCTGGTAAAACCAGCCGCCTTTAGCTGGACCCACTAAAGGACCTCGTAATGCGGCTGTAAGGGGTTAACGGCACCAGCACCATTACCGGCGTCATTACCCCTTACCGCCAACCTCCTAATGACCCCCAAAGGGTTCTATGTACACAATGATTCAATTATCTGACTCCTGGTAAAATTGAGTCATCAGATCCCCAAACATTCAAGTGAAGAATAACACCAAAGTAATAGCTAAAAGGATATAGCTAGATTCAGAGGCTGAGTGTAGACCCAACGTTCCCCAAATGATCAAATGAAGAGACTCAATAGCTAAGTTTAGATTCATAGGTCCAAAGTCGCTCCACCCAATACTTAACAATCAAATCACAGGTATGATTCACAAGGTGATGGTAACCACGGGCAATGTTGAGTTACTTATAAACACATTTTGTACAATTCAAATTACAATGTGCCTCTACTGATTACTACTGACTAGAAACTCAGTGGCAAATACAAAAGTGAAAATTAAAGTTATTTGGACATCCAGGGTAAAAAAAACGATATCGAACTTTCAAAGTATTTCACATTGTGTCTTTTGTATTTGGTATGGCATTGTTCCCCTATTTAATTCCCCCACCTGAGGTGGTATGAATATCTAATTGGATATTAGCAAACAAATATCACCATACCTAGAGAAAACAATTAAGACTGAAAGCCTCATTCATACACCTTGGGGTTATCGTATCAAGCTTGTCTATCCAGTAAGCATCCCACTGAAGCATTTTTTTTTACCATATCACCACCTCATACTGCGGGGTGTACCAATTCCAAAGTCATAAAATGCATTTGTGCCACATTGTGCCCCAGCGAAATGTTTGGCCACTGCAAATTTCGAATGACATATTCTTGCATTGTATTTATGCACAATCCACCACTCTCTTGCCTTTCTGATGTTTTGACCAATATACAATAGTCCAAATGGGCATTTAATGGCATACACTATTTTGGATGTGACATACGTTGCATAGTCTCGTAGCTTCATCTTTTTCCCAGAATGTGGGCGTTGGATGCAATTCCCCTCTGTTATACTATTACAGCTTCCACAGACAGAGGAAGTTTGCCTTTTTTTGTTTGCTCAGAAATGTCTGTTCTCTAGTGGGTGGCTCTGCCTTAATCAGTTTGTCTCTAAAATGATTTCTTCTTTTGAAACCCATCATTGGCACTTTAGGAAAGAGTTTCAAAAGCAGATTGTCATTGTGTAAAATTGTCCAGTTCGTTTTCATAGCTCGTGTGATTTGAGTTCTCTGTTTGGAATATTTGGACACATAAAATGAAGGATTTTTTTTAATCTTGTTTATTGCTCTTTAGCAATCCTTTCCTGCCCATCAATGTTGCCTTTGTTTTAGCTTTTGATACAATTTCATCAGGGTACCTTTCTTTATATCTCTCACTTAACTCAATAACTTTGTTTTCTAAATTCGATGGCCCAGATATAATGCTGTAAGCTTGAGTAACTGACTTTATGGGAAACTGTCAATCATTGGTCTGGGGTGAAAGCTAGAATGATGTAGGATACCGTTCAAATCTGTGTCTTTCCTGAAATCTTTGTTCTGTTAGAATTATTTCTCCATCCAGAAAATGTATTGACAGACTCCTTACTTCTAGTGTGAAGTTAATGTTTTCATGTATAGAATTAGTGAATTCAAAGAATTCCCTAAGTTCCTCAATAGTGCTGGTCCAGACCCTAAACACATTGTCTATGTACATTTTCCAACATAAACGTTTTTCATGCCAAATCCGGTCATTCCTCTCTAGGTAAAACATGAAAATATTGGCATATGATGACGCCATTGATGAGCCAACGGCAGTCCGTGTAGCTTGCCGATAAAAGGTAGATTCAAACCTAAAGTAGCTGTTGTAATGAATGATGTTCAATAGTTCTAATATGAAGTGCCTGTTCCCTTGGATATAGTCTGTAACAGAATCCACTCCACTGCTTCTAATCCATCCCCATGTGGGATGGATTTATGTAAACCTTTTACATCCATTGTGAACAGAATGCTTCCTGGTGGTACAAGGTGAATCTGTTCCATACAGTTTTAGAAACGTGTTGTGTCTCTGAGATATGCGTCTGTATTCTTTACAACAGGTTGTAGCACCTGATCTACACATTGATCTAACGGTTCAAATATGCTTTCGAATGGTGTATTGGTCGTGTGTTTATGGATTTTAGAGAGTACATAAAATATTGATGTTAATGGGAATTCTGGGTTAGAAATTCTTTTTTCAGATATACATTCATTCTCAAGAGCTGTGTCGAGTGTTTTTTCTATGATATTTTAAATCTCTCTCATAGGACCTTGCATCAACTTGCCGTATGTCGTTTTTTCATTTAGGGGTCTTAGATAACTTTCTCTGTAAAATGGCGTGTTCATTACCACCATCGCTCCCCCCCTTGTCAGCTTGTTTAATAGTAAGAGCAGGTCCCTATACAGGTTGTTTCATGTCATACGTTGTTTCGGTTTGACATTCCCAGTGGTTCTCTTGGTGTAATTAATATGTTTGAGATATTTAAACATACTAGTTTGGAACATATTAAGTGCTGTGTTGTTTATCTTTGGATCAAACTGACATTTGGGACTCATTTCTAACATGTCAAACGTAGTGGAAGTTTCTTCCATTGGGTGAATGTATTCAATAAATATTTTTAATCTCATCTTTCGTATCAGTTTGTATAAATTCACACTCTCAGAAAAAAAGTTTATGTCAGATGTTTGATCAAACGAAAGGTTCCTATTGAGGAGTTGAATTTGTTCAGCATTAAGTTCTTGGGAGGAGATTTTCACCACTATTTTATTTATCATTTTGTTTTGGGACTTAGATTTCACTTGCCCTCTACTGGTTTTCTTTTTCGGGGTAAAAAAGAGGATGAAGAACGAGTGGTGGCGGATGTGGATTCAATGGGAGGAGGATGTATTAATGCTACCTCTCGTAAGGTTTTGTATATTGATAGCTGTTTCCTCTTATGCTGGCTCTTTGAAATGTTCAACTGTGTGCTCACTAATGCTTTGGCTGTTCCCTGAACTACTGTCACTACTTTGTTCAGTGTTATTTTGATTCTCTCTTCTGTTTTCTATCTGGTCTTTGATTGTTATTCCTGCCAGTTGTACACTATGGTGCGTAAATAGTCAATTGTATCTCTTCTAAATTTACATATTTTGCTCTGTTCAACGTCTCATTTATAACCCTTAAGCTTTCTATTGGTATCTATTGGTATCTTCCAGAATCTGGTTGACCTTTGATTCTGAAAGACGTGTAGTTAGCGGCATCTTTAAGACAGTAATCTATGTGTCAATTGTTTTAAGTGATTCTGAGAGCTCTTCTGTTGTCAGCAGGATCCAATCCAGCAAGCATTTATTTAAAATGTGTTGCCACTTCTGAACAAAGCCCAATCTTTCTTTACAGAGTGTTGTATTCAGATATATTTGTAAACCCAGAGAGATTATTTGTGTTATCACTTTTGAAGGATCTGCTGTGTTCATTGCAGGCCTTTCTGGGTGAGTGCTTAGGGAGAGAATCCAATTAGATTCCTCCTCTGAGATGATTATCTATAATTTCATGTATTTTTGGAAAAGACATATTTAGCAATCTGGGTGCACTGAATACTTTATGTCACACTGTAGCAAGATAGGCGGCACATCACCATCTACCTAGGGACACCCACCACCTCCTGACAGGGTCAGGGTGTGCTTCCGTTAAGGGACAGTGGTCTGTATGACAATACCTGCTTTGTTTTAAGGTAATGTGCACAAGAGAGTGCTCCATTGTCCCTTATGGTGTGTGATAAAATGGTGGAATATAACAGAGGAATGAAAGTGTTTTCCCACTCAGATTGTCAAATCTAGTCCCTGTTTGTTGTGTTGAGTACCTATAACAGAAGTAATTGAGAGGGAGTCACACCTTAACATGACTAGGTAGGTGACCCAGAGAGGTGGCATAAATCTTCTCTGCCAAGCCTATCTCCCAAGTTTTAGTCCACCAAATGTTGACTTGCGGACCTTGCCATTGCGACATATAAGAGAACTTCATGGCTGGATCTGATCTATCCAGTAATGTGTACCGTTAAGTGATCTTTTTCTTTAAACACCCTTCCCTCATGGTGAGTTCAAGTGCAGTGGAAGAGCATGTTCCAGCCCTAAATGTTGCAGTATTTGTCACCCAGTCTCTATGTTGACACTATCATAATTTCTCCACCTAGGAGATGATAAATTAATTGAGAGAAACTTGCGGAGAAGAGAGATCTACTCAGCACTCTCTGCTTGGAGAAGAGTCTGATCTTCAAAGAGTTGGAGCTAGAAGAACGAAAGGCTCTAGCAGGGAGATTTTTGGGGAGAGAGAGTTGGATGTCATGGGGTCCCAGGCCCCAGAAGAATTTTGGATGATGCAGAGGGTTTTTAACTTGATCCTCGCAGAAACTGGGAGCCAGTGGAGAGATTTTAGGGCTGGAGAGATACTGTCCCTGGGCTTGAGCCGAAGGATAAGTCTTGCAGTCCTATTCTGGATTAATTGAAGGGGGTAAAGGGAGGAGTTAAGTAGGTCGAGGAAGAGGTTGTTACAGTAGTTCAGCATGGAGAGGACCAGAGCTCTTGAGACATTGAATTTCTGGTGGAAGGTGAGGAAAGGTTGGTGTTAGTTAATACATGTCATTGTTGTCAGAAACGTGTAGCAGGCAATAAAATTGAGACCAAACAACCAGAGCATCGAGGGGATAAAATTCCAATCAACTCTATCAAAGGCCTTGTTGATGTCGAGAGCCATCAATCTCTCAGGGATCTTATACCTATGATTGATCTCCCCAACATTTATGGCTCACCTAATATTGTTATGCGTACTTTGGTTGACAATTAATCTGGTTTGATCTAAATGTACCAGGGACAGAAAGCAACCATTAGCCTTGAACCCAGCCTCTTTGAATAAATCTTGGCACCTGTGTTAAGAAGGGAGATCAGGTGGTAGGAGTTGCCCGATATGGCATTGTTAGCCAGCTTAAGGTTGAAGGACTGCAATCACTCCCTCATTGTTTCCGACACCACCTCTGACAGCAGAGTAAAATTAAATAATGCAGTGAGGGAAGCAATTACCTGTGACTTTATCATTTAGTAAAACAGCGGTGTGAACCCATGTGGGCCCTCAAGCCTTTCGATGGAGAAGTAAGTTAATGTTCATTTATGTTTCTTCCTGCATAATAGGAAGCTCCAATTGGTCACAGAGTGTCTGGGAAAGTCTGGGAAGTAAAGTAGAGGTAATATAAGTGTTCTTTTTTTTTAGATCTAAGTCCTTGGAAGACATCAAGCATCCATAAAAAGATAGGAAATTCTCGATCTTTTCCATCTCTGAAAACTGCAAGACCCTGTGGTCATCCCTGATTTCTGGATTGTTGTCTTTTCAGTTCATATGCCAATAATGTTTTATTCTTATTACTATGCAGGTAATATTATTTTTTAGTGTGCAGTTGGGCTGTGGAAGTATCAGTTGCCATCAGTGCTTCCAAATGACCTAGCCAGTCTCAGCTCCCTATAAGCATTTAAAGATTTCGATTGGGTGTGGGCCATCCCCCCTTTCCCACAACGGACCCTCCAGATGTTGCCTGGCTTGTTTTCTTGATTTGAAATGGGCCACTGAGCAACTGATAACTTCTTCCCATATGACGGCCTTCATGGCATCCCACAGCTGTCTATATCATTATCTGTAAAATAGTCAATAATAGCGTGGCAATTTCCCTTTCAATGACTGGGTCCTGGAGGAGAGGGTCAAAGAGCCTTCCCTCCCACCACATATGAGACTATGAAACTCTGCAATTTGAATTGCATTGTTGATTTTCATGTAGAAATGTATTTTTAATCCTTTGATAAAAATGTATTGGATGATAATGCAGTTATACTTGGATATGTATTTTCGATCCGACTACAGCAGAATGTTAAAAAAAAAGAAGAAATACCAACATTTGTCAAGCGGAAATGAGGAGTGGGGCGGACATACCATGTAGGCCATCCTTTATCACTCAGCCAGACACTTTTGATTGCCTTGCCATCAGAAAGGATTTTCATGCTGGCAGTAATGCTACGTGGGCTCGTGCACACTTATGTCAAAATAGTTTTGAGACTCTCACCCTCTGTGTTTAAATGTTTACAAATAAGTGTAATTAAAGTATGAGTGATGCAGAGCTTGGCTGCAGGAATAAACAAAAAGAGCTGTAATTGGCAAGTTTCAAATTGGCACCTATTAGTGTATTTTCCCTTTAATTTTCCTGTTTGAATGACGGTTTTTTCATTATGAAAGTAATTGCACGGTTCTTTTCAAGTTTCTGAGAACTGTGATTTGTAGTCAGAATTAATGAGAATCGCCTCTTTGTCTTTCCACTTCTGTAAGGTTTTCTGACCCACGGGATCACATAAATGAATTAATCTGAAAATAAAATGTAAGATTTGGATAATGTATCTTTTCTTATTGCTCAAAGCCCCTTTCATCTACAGTTACTGTAGGGACAGCCCCACGCAAAACGACTGTGCCAATTATTGTGGTTACCCTGCAATGAAACATAAGCCCCGCTTTTATAGAAAAGATTACACAAATAAAGGCTTTGTGCAGTTATAGTTATTCGTTATTATCACAAACTCACAAGTTATTAGATTGCACTAGAATTAGCCACTTGTCAATATCTCTATCGCAACAAAATTGTTCTTTCATATTCCAATATTGTCTACGTGATTGCTGATTATTTTTAGCTTGCTTTTTATGCTGGCATTTTGGAACACATACATACATGCTATGTATTCTTATGTAATCCGCCTAAAAGTACTACCTGGTAAAAGCAAGAGGATTCCATAATAATGTATTCTCTGCAATCATTGATTGAGTGCTGCTTTTACAGTTTTCCCGGAACGTGTACAGCTGATTTAGCCTATTTCATCCTCTTCATGTTATGCTACGTGATGGATAATATGAACAATGCATAGAGCAGAGATTTTACACTTAAACACAAATAAACGTGGTCACTCTGTTCAATTTATATATAAAATGGTATGAGAAATTAGATGAGTAAAAACCCAGGATTAGCCGGACATATTGTGTAGGCTTGCTTGCTCTCTGCATACTATTTATAACTATTATTAAATTATTTATAATAAATGAGTGTAAAATGGCCAAGCAATGACATTAGATTGGAAAAGTGGGTACTCACTTGTAAAAATGCTTCCATTTATAGTGCTTCAGTTCGTCTTCCAAAGTAGTAACTATGTAAGCAGATTACTGTTGTTTGACACAGCCAGGCAAACCAAGTGTATTTATAGCAATGGGTTGTGCATCTTCCCCCTTAAATAAACCAAAAATACATTGCTTTGCAGTGGCTTTCCGTCCTCTAAAGTCGTTTCCTGTGGTGTTATTGTGCACTTACTGAAGCTTGGTTCAATGCCAGCTCACTTACTACCCTTGACTCACTCATACCAGGTGGCTTTACGTTCCCCTCAAAGCCTCAACCCCACTGCGCTGACGGAGGGGTTGCCTTATTCTTCCCAGAGTTGATTCCTTTTTCCATCCTACCTACTCAGCCCTATTCCTCCTTTGAGAGCCTAGTATGCAAATTGGGCATCTCTCCTTCGACCACCTTGACCATTGGTACCATCTACCGGCCCGCAGGCACTTCTTCTCTGTTTCTCTCTGAATGAGCAGACTTCTGTTCCTCCTAGGTGACTTCAACTTCCACCTAGACTCCCCATGCACAGCAAACACTCTCTTTACTGACCTCTGCTCCTCCCTTTCACTCTCCATTCTTCTCTCTGGCCCTACCCATTCTGCTGGACACATGCCAAAAAAAGGGCCCACATTCAGGCACGAGTGTCCAATGTGTCTAACAACACGGCTGAACTCTTCAAAATCTGCACGGAACTGGCCAGGCCGTCCACAGTACCTTCTGACCATACTCCTTCCCATGACCTTTCCAATTCACTCGCCTCTCACTTAATAAAAAAAAAAACAGGACATACTGACCAGCCTTGTCACACACACCTCCAACCCAAACCCCCCCTCTGGCCCCTCCTATCACTCACCCTCCTCCTGCCTCCTTCTCCTCCTTCACTCCTGACCCCCTCAAAGAAGTCACAAGAGTTGTCAACTCCATGAAGGTCTCTTCCAAACAGGTTACTGCATGCTCTTCCAGAACCATCAAGGAAAACATGTCCTCTCTGTCGTGCTTCGTCCTTGGAAATGTTGGCACCAATGGGGACACCATTAGTAGGTTCCATCACGTTGCACTCTGCTGTTCCACCTGCGGTTTACTGTTTTTTTCAATATGGCCACCACAACTATTTCCTAGGTCCCGCTTGCGGCTCTGAGCGTTGCAACCCACAGTCTTCGGTGAGACGCTTCTTTGGTTGTTTGCCTTTGTTTTGCTTGCTCGGCCTGTAGCTTGCCTAGTTTTTCCCACTCTGGCGTTCGGATGCCCTTTCGCCTCCAGCTTCTCTGTTCTCCTTCTCTCGCGTAGTGCAACCAGTACGGCGGCTGCTCTGAGTCATTCCCTGGTTGTCACTCCTTTCTGTGGCTTCTCCACTGGGTCTCGGCCCGGCTCGCCCTGAAGCACTTTCACCTCTATTGCTTTCTCTTACCTTCTCTTCGTCTGCTGCCCGGGTTTAATACAGTGCATGACCCGCTTTCTCCACCTATACTTCCTTCACTTGCCAGTGCTTTTTGGCAATCCTGCACACTCTGAAGCTGTGCCTTCCCTGGATTTTGGACTAACACATTCACGGAGGAACACACTTCTATTGGAATACTACTAAACCAGAACTCTATCATATTGAATCTGACCATCTCCAACATCTACGTACCCCAGCATCACTCCAGGTTTTTTTTTTAATCACAGGGCTTAACCCAACCCAGGCAATGGGGCCTCCGGGGGAGCTCGCCAATACCTCTACGAGAAGAAGAAGGAAAGGAAAAGTGAAGAGACTAAGAGGATAAGAAGGAAGAAGAAGACGGAGACCCAGGACAGTTCTACTGAAGGCCCAGGTGAGGAGGATTGGAGGGAGGAGTCACCGGTGTCTGAGAGCTTGCAACGCCAGGAAACTGCAATGGCCTCTCTGGAACAGTATCAAGAACTGGTCTCAGCCCTGCAGGGATTGACTGCAGATGTACAGTCTCTCTGAGCTGAAAAATGTCACCTTGCATCACCAAATAGCAGCACATGAAGACAACAGGGGAGATCTTTCTCCCTTAACCTTTCCCTTCGGAAAATACGATGGGAACCCCAGACATCTCAAGGAGTTCCTCGATGTATGTTTAGTGTACTTTACCTTCCGTCCCAGAGTTTTTGAACTGGATAGAGCCAAGATTGGCTTCCTCATCTCTAACTTGGTTGGTAACGCCTTGGCTTTGGCTACATCTTTGATAACCCAAACTGATCCTGCTATGAATGACTATACCTTGTTCACTCAGGTGTTTAAGGCTAGATTTGACAGACTGGATTTCCAGTATTCTTCCTATGAGGCTATGCTCAAGCTTATCCAAGATACTATGGATGTAAAGTCATATTTATCCGCTTTCCAGAAGCTAGCTGTCGATGCAGGTTGGCCGGACTCCGCTCAGCAGACCCTTTTCAGAAGGGGACTCCATGAGGATATAAAGGACGAACTAGCAAGCGTGGCACGATTTACCACTTTCCAGGAACTGGTGACTCTGTCCCTGCAAATTGAGTTCTGCCTATCAGAACACTGACAGGAAAGGAGAAGAACCAGACACTTCCCGCCCCACTACCCACAGAAAAGACGCTAGGAGTTCCGGGAGAGGAACCCATGCAGATCGGCACAGCCCGAGGTCCATTAACAGCAGAAGAACGCAAGAGACGCAGAGACCAAGGATTGTGTATGTACTGTGGGTCATCGAAACATCTCCTGAGAAACTGTCCAGAAGTCCCACCTCGACGGCAGGGAAACGCAACATCCCGACCCTAAACAGGGTGATTTCTCCAGTCCCTGCAATACCACACAATGAGTTCTTGATACGGAAGACAACAGACTTATGGTATTTCAAGAAGTGCTATACCTCGATCCTTTGCCACCATTGGAAGCCCTGGCCATGCTCGACTGTGGGGCGGCTGAGAACTTCATAGACATTACCTGGGCTAAAGACAACGGCATTCTTCTACAAGAAAAGCAGAAGTCCATTCCCGTTGAAGGTGTGGCCGGTTCACCCTTGACATCAGGACCCATTATTCAGCAAACAAGACCTATCCAGGTCGCAATGTTCCAACACAGAGAAGTGATCAGGTTTGATGTCCTCCGGATGGCGCACTTACCATCATACTGGGTATTCCTTGACTGCGCAGACATAATCCCAGTATAGACTCATCCGCTAACACGATCTGTTTAAACTCCTCATTATGCAGTCAGTATAGTTTCATGTAGCAGATTCAAGAACCTCAGGACGGAATGAAGATCTCCCTATCCACGTCTGTGGTACAGTCCATACCTCTGCACTACCAGGAGTTTGCTGAGGTGTTCGAAGACAAGGTCCCTCAAACCCTGCCTCCACACTGGAAAGAGGACTGTGTCATCAATTTGATTCCAGAAGTCTCTGTACCATTCGGGAGAATGTACCCTCTGGCCCTGCCTGAAAGGAGAGCTGTTATAACGAGTATCTGGACGTCAACCTCCAGAATGGCCACATCAGGGAATCTTGTTGTCCTGCAGGGGCATCCCTGTTTTTCATTCCGAAGAAGGGTACCCTAGAGCTTCAGCCTTGTATTGACTACCGCAGATTCAACTGCCTCATTGTCCATGACAGTTATCCCATGCTTCTGATTAAGGATGTTCTGGAGGCAGTACAGTGTTTTTCTATCTTTAACAAGTTGGACCTCTGTGGCGCGTACCATCTTTTGAGAATAAGAACAGGCGATGAATGGAAGCCTTCCTTTCGTACCCCTCTAGGACACTTTGAATACCAGGTTATGACGTTAGGTCTAGTGAATGCCCCTGCGGTATTCCAGCGGTTCATGGACAAGATTTTCGTAGATCTCCTGGTTGTCTATCGAGACAACCATTTGGGCTTCTCAGCTAGTCTGTCAGAACATTGGAAACACGTCTGCAAAGTATTTCTCCGTTTTTGCAACAATCAACTATTTGCCAAACCAGGGAAGTGCATCTTCGAAGTGCCCTCCGTATCCTACCTGGGTTTTATCCTCTCCAAGGACTGGTTCCAGATGGATCCAGGAAAGATCAAGGTGGTGTTACAGTGGCATGAACCAAAGAACATCAAGGACGTTCAGTGTTTTCTTGGCCTAAGCAATTTTATTGGCGATTTATACAAAGATTCTCGGAAATAGTTTTCCCTATCACCTTCGCTTATGAAGAAAGGATTTAGGTTTGAATGGAACAAGGAGGCAGATGAAGCCTTTTGTTTACTCAAGCACACGTTTACCATGGCACCCATTCTCATCCAACCCAAACAGACACTTCCGTTTGTTGTAGAAGCAAATGCCTCTGGAGGTGCTTTGGGAGCATCTCTTTTACAGGAAGGAAAGGATGGTCTCGAACATCCCGTGGCATATTATTCTCGGACTCTCACGCCAAGTGAAAGGAATTACTCAGTCATGGAGAAGGAATTGCTTGCATACGACAGGCCTGCGAGGAGTGGCGTCATATTCTCCAAGGGGGTGCACATCGTTTCTCATACACAATGATCACAGCAACTTGCGCATACTTCAGCAGATGGAGTATCAGAACTCTCGTTCATGCCCGCTGGGCATATTTTTTTCTCAATTCGATTTTGACATCACCTATCTTCCAGGAAACGAAAACATCTTAGCGGATGCCTTGTCTCGCAGTCTCAGAGAAGATGCAGGTCAATACCAAGGACGTGAGCTACTGCTGGCTGGCAAGAGATTCCTAGCTGTGGTCAACACCTTTCCACAGGAAGTCCGGTTAAGTACTCATAAAACCTGCATACCCAGCTTCAGGCAACATCCGTTGAAGGAAAGGAAGGGCCTCTATTTTCATGACCAAGCCTTGTTTCTACCTTCGGAAAGTCTACAGGCCATGGCCATCTCCTGGTGCCATGATCTTCCCACGGCACGCCACAAGAGTCAGAAGGCCATGCTGGATCTTGTCTTAAGACTTTTTTGGTGGCCAACGATACACAGAGACATCAAGACGTATGTGGCCGCTTGTCCGATTTGTGCTTCAAACAAATATCCCACCACTAGAGCACATTGAATTGCTTCAAAAAGAATCCCTTCCATCAAGACCCTTGGAACACCTATCTTTAGAAATCATCGTGGATCTACCTCCATCAAAGGGCAATACAACTATCATGGTCACCATAGACTCACTCAGCAAACTGGCTTGTGTTTCTCTACTGCGAGCTCTACCATTGGCACCTGAGACCGACACAGTGTTTTTGAGGGACATTGTCCAATTGCATGGCATTTCCTGTACGATAGTGTCTGACCGTGGCTCACAGTTCACCTCGATGTTCTGGTCTTCCCTATGTAAACAGTTAGAGATTCAACAGGCATTGTCATCCGGCTACAACCCTCAAAGCAACAGACAGATGGAATGGCTTACTTCAACCCTAGAGCAGTACTTGAGATGCTTCTGCAACCAAGAACACGACAACTGGGCCAAATTCCTTCCATGGCGGAATTTGCTTACAACAATACAAAATCTACATCCATAGGCATGAGTCCTTTCCTCTGTAAATACGGATATCATCCTAAACACATCCCCTTCCCTGGGGCACCACCTCCCAAAACACCCTCAATTGAGCAACTTCTGGATGATCTGAAGCGTACTCACAAAGAAGCACTCTGGAGAACAGCAAGAAGGGTTACAAAAGATAGGCTGACAAGAAAAGAAGAGATAACCCTCCTTGGGAGAAAGGGACGCTGGTATGGTTGTCCACCAAATTCCTACCCAGGTGGGTCCATGCAGGGAAATTCACCCCCGGTTTATTGGACCTTTTACGATAGTCTCTAAGATCAATCCAGTGGCATTCCTCCAGCGATTACCTCAAAGCCTAAGGAGAGTACATCCGGTTTTCCACTCTTATCTCCTTAAGGGATATGTGCCAGACACCTATGGGCGGAAGACTCCAGACCTTAAGGTACCCAAGCACCAGTATCCTGAAGAGTACGAAGTCTCCAAACTCATTGATTCACGATATAAACAAGGAACCCTACAATACCTTGTACACTGGAAGGGATACTGTTTCCGGGAGAACCTGGGAGCCCAGGGGTCATATCCATGCCCCCGTCTTATCAGACAGTTTTACAGACAACATCCAGGCAAACCAGGGGTCCCCTTGATGAAGAGGAGTCATATTGTCATGCTTCGTCCTTGGAAACGTTGTCACCAATGGCGATTCCATTAGTTTGTTCCATCACATTGCACTCCGCTGTTCCGCCAGCGGTCTAGTGTTTTTTCAATATGGCCACCACTACTATTTCCCAGGTCCCCACTTGCGGCTACAAGCATTGCAACCCACAGTCTTCGGTGAGACGCTCGTCTGTTTGTTTGCCTTCATTTCACTTGCTCTTCCTGTAGCTTGCCTTGTTTTTCTCGCTCTGGCGTTCGGATGGCGGTTTTCCTCCAGCTTCTCTGTTCTCCTTCTCTCTCATAGTGCAACCAGTACGGCGGCTGCTCTGAGTCATTCCCTGGTTGTCCTTCATTTCTGTGACTTCTCCACTGGGTCTCGCCCCAGCTCGCCCTGAAGTACTTTCACCTCCATTGCTTTATCTTCCCTTCTCTTTGTCTGCTGCCCCGCTTTCTCCACCTATACCTCCTTCACTTGCCCGTACATTTTGGCAATCCTGCACACTCAGAATCTATGCCTTCCCTGGATGTTGGACTACTAAATTCATGGAGGAACACAGTCATATTGGAATCGTACTAAACCAGAACTCTCTCATATTGAATCTGACCATTGACTCAGAGTCCCCATTGCCAGGTGTAACCCAACCGAGGCAATGTGGCCTCTGGGGGAGCTCTCCCTTACCTCTACGAGAAGCAGAAAGAAAGGATAAGTGAAGAGACTAAGAGGATAAGAAGGAATAAGAAGACAGTGACCCAAGACAGTTCGACAGAAGACCACGGTGAGGAGGATTGGAGGGAGGAGTCACCAGTGTCTGAGACTCTCTCGCCCCTGCTCTTGCTGATCTCTGCAACCTTTGCTACTGGTTCTTTTTTCCATCCTCCCTCAAGCACTCCCTTGTGTCCCACCTCCTTAAAAAACCCTCTGCAGACCGCACCGGCCCAGCCAACTACCACCCCATTTCCATCACAAACTTGCTGGGGATGCTTCTTGAGAAGTTGGCCCTCCCCAGCTCATCTCTCATACCAAACTTGTTGGAGGTCTACACAACCACCAGTCTGGATTCCAAGCACCCAGATGCACGGAAACCGCTCTTCTGAACACCCGTGAAGAACTGCTTGCATCCCTAGATTCCAACTCCCCTGCTGATCCCTTGATATCTCTTCTGCATTTGACACACTGAACCAATCCATCCACATAAAAAGGCTCCATGATACCGTTGGTATCTCTGAGCAGTCACTGGACTGGATCACCTCTTTCCTAACTGACCATTCCTCCAAAATCATTCTGGGCTTTTCCTCCTCCCCTACTTCCTCTTTCACCTGTGGCATCCCCCATGGATCAATTCTTTCACCCTGCCTCTTTAACATATACCTTTCTCTGCTTGCACACCTCATTTCCTCCTTCTCCCCCAACTTCCAGTGCTACGCTGAGAACATACAAATCTTCTTCAAACTTCCCACTGAGGCCCTTGCACCTTTCTTCATCCCCGACTTCCTTTCTGACAACCAGGCCTTTTGCACTGCTAATAACCTCTGCCTCAATGCCGGCAAAACAGAGAGTCTCCCTATTGGGTCCCCAGCACCCTACTTCTTCCCTTAACTCTGGCCTTCCTCCATGGGCCGCCCATGCCTCTTCCTCTGAAGCCAGGAATCTCTGATTCCTCTTCAACTCCTCCCTTTCATTCATCCCTCATGTTCATGACATTGTTAAGAAGTCCCACTTTCAGCTGTTCCTTCTCAAAGGAACTCCACCCTCCCTCACCTTCCCCCAGAGACTCAATCTTACCCGTGCTCTGGTCCTCTCCAGTCTAGACTATTGCAATAGCCTATTCCTTAATCTTCCTTCATTCACTCTGCGACCCCTCCAGCTAACCCAGAATATGGCAACGAGCATTATGCTTGGCCTCAAGCCCAGGGACAGCAACTCTCCCGGTCTCAGCACAGATTAAATTCAAATCCCTCTGTATAATTCACAAGGCTATCTGTGTCCGGGGACCACTCTATCTTCAACACTTCCTGACCCCTGCATTCCTCTGGTACCAACTCCCTGCATGTGTAGCGGCTTGCTAAACAGAGAGCTGGTGGTCGATCACTTTCTTCGGTGGGCTCCCTTCTGTGGAATAGCCTCCCTCTCCCACTGCGACATGAGCAGGACCTCCTTAAGTTCCAAAAAATTCTCAAGACCTTTCTCTTTACCTCTTCCTTCTCCTCCTCTCTTCCCTGCTAATCATACAGTAGCCTCACTGATGTGCAGGGCCATTATGCATCCTCCGGGCCGTGACTACCCACATCTCTCATCTCACTTACCTAGGCTCCCACGGGAGGTTGCAGTTACGTTCTCCTCTTATTAGGCACTTTACCCTGAGCACTTCTCCATAAGCACCACAGCACTTATCTCAAACCCCCCCCCCCTATCCTCTGCACTTGCACGTTAGGAACACTCACAAGGCATAGCAGGTTTGTCGCCCCTCCCTTTTATTCTCATTATTTTATTTGTACAATTAATTCAATTATTTATCTTTGCTGCAATTCATTGTCTACCTTCCCTGTCCCCTCTTGCTTGCCCTGTGGGTGCTTTGAAACAGCTTTTGCTAATTGTATAAGTGCCAAACAAATGACCAATAAATAAATAAATAAATAAATACATTATTTATCGTATCTAGTCATCTCAATTACATGTTTAGCACATATGCTGTGATTCTTCTACCAAGAGTGCTTCTCCTGCCAAGAAATCAAACCAGCAAGACTTCAGTTCCCTCAGTCTTGCTGCAAAACCAACACCTTGCCTTCACCGACTGGGAGTCTGGACAGTTGCACTCAAAACTGTGATGACAGTGGTTGGGGCAGGGTCTAATTTGTTTACCCAAGTAGCAAGAAATCGCAGTTCATCTCAATGATGCTTAGAGTCCAGCGGGCACCCTCGATATTGAGTATGTCATTCAGGAGGTTTGAAAATGCCCAAATGTCTAATAACAAGGGGGAGATCTTGTAGCATTGTTATTAATCATGTTGTGTCACACACACTCTAACTTCTGTGCCTGAATTACTAGAGTGGCTGACTGATGTACATGACTGCGCATTTAATCCCAAAGGTTCCCACATAGAGTGAAGCGAGAGAGCCGTGCTCATCCCCAGTCAAAACAACACTTTTTAAACAAATATTGGAGCAGAAATAGGAAAAAAGCCATATGATTTACAGGAAGGTAAAAACATATAACATCTCAGCAACAATCACCTAACCTGCCTTTGAAAAATTCTGCTATAGGATCCCCTGATATTCCCACACTCCCACACCATGAAAACAGTTTTGGCCTGCTCACCACCTCCAATCAAACATTAGGGGGTACATTAATGAGACTCCCTTCTCATTTTGTAGTGAGCAGCACTTAACAAACAGTTATTATCTGCTTGTAGTTTATTTATTTTGAGAGTGAAAAACAGATTTCATTCTGAAAACAGCTGAAAATTCTGAAGAAGATGCTACCTTTGATCCCTGCTCCACTACGCCCCCCGGTAGTGGCAGCCATGGTTATGTCACGGCTAGACTACTGTAATTCTCTGTACCTAGCTCAACCCAAGGGCTTGACCCAACGGCTGCAGCGGCTTCAGAACCTAGCCGCGTGGGTGACAACTGGCAAGCCCTTTGGTGCACACATCTCTCCCGTGTTTCGGACTCTCGAATGGCTTCCTGTGGCCCAGCGGGCAGAGGCATAGGAAGGGTAGGGCCTGAGGGGCCAGGCCCACCCAAAATCTGTAAATGCCCACTCAGCAGCGCTGTGTGGGTATTTACCGATATTTTTGTCAGTGCAGTGGGCCCAACTACATTATCATCAGGCCCCATTTGCTAGACAAACCTGGCTACACCTCTGCCAGCGGGTCGAATTTAAGGCACTATGTATAGTGCGTCGCGCCCTTCACAATCAGGACGCTGAATATCTTCAAGCCAAGTTTGCCTGATACTACCCTACCCGCAGTCTTCGCTCTGCCACAGCCGAGCAACTTCTTGTGCCAAGATTTAAACTGTCTCGGGTTGGTGGCCGGGCCTTTTCTATTGCTGCAGCAACTCGATGGAATAATCTTCCGTTCTTCATAAAGAAAACTTCAAACTATCTAGCCTTCAGAAGTCACGTCAAAACTCACCTATTCTAGGCTGTTGATTGTGACCTCTTCTCCTCTCCCAAAGTGCCATGATCTTTTGGGTAATCGTGCACTCTAGAAATGATCATAACATAACATAACATAACATGACAGAATCAAAATAATCCTCATCTCCACCAAACAGAGTGCTCCCAGGCAAATCCCTTTATCATGCTATGCCTTAACTGCTAAAATTAGAAGTCTGTATAATGTGGAAAGGTCGTTTTCACAAATCAAAGTCTTCATGGGAAGGAAAGAAAGGGCAAGGATGGGCAAAGGGTCCCAGTAAAAGTATTGCATAACTTCTTTTAGAAATGTTAGATTTTACTGGATTATACAGAAAGTGTTCATAACATCTTGCTCTAAGAGACATTACCCTACTTATGTGTGCAATGAAACAATAAAAGCATATTTGTGTATTTACACTGGAAAAAACAGTCATCCGTGATTTCTTGAAGTGGCCAAACAGGAAAACATTGGTGAGCACAGATGCTGAAACATTTTGAAAACACTGAAACACACCCCCGGAAGTAAAAAATAATAAACACCTAAAACAGGAAACCCTAATCATGTTCTAAATGTAAAACTTGCACAAAAATTAATCTGGGAAAATGCAGACTGGACACAATGAACACAGAACTGGTGTAAACAGCCATATGAATGTGAAAACTAACTTGCCACATTGGTGAGAAAAGCATAAAAAAGGAAGATTCGGATTGGCAACGAGTGGCAATCGGAGCAGGAGATCAGTAAGAGCTATGGCCTGTGGTCTTTCTTCCCTTGTTACTTTGTTGCTGTCTGGTGTAGCACGAAGAAGGGGCTAGCCATAAAACCTCCAGCACATCGCCGAGCGATGCAGAGTGGTGAAGAGTGGCAGTTGGAGCAGGAGATCAGTAAGAGCTATGGCCTCTACAGTCTTTGTTCCCTTGTTACTTTGTTGCTGGATGGTTTGAGCACAAAAGAGGTGCTATCCATAAAACCTCCAGCACAGCCACTGCTGCTGAAGGTAGCTGTATTTCATCTTTATTTTCTTTTGAAACTATCTTGCAATGCAAGAGTTTTGTGCTGACCTACAATGTGCAGTATACTATTTACAACATCAACCACACACAGGTTTGAAAGTGAGACTTATAATTGAACATAGGGGTGTGTGAAGGAATAGGTCATCTCTGTTGAAACCTGTTTTTAAACACTTTAAGCATGTATATTATATATGAGGTTTGTTCTCTCCTCTTGCTTATGTATCATTAAAGGAGTGGAAAAAAGTGGTGTAACAATGATGATACACACACTAGATGATCATTACGAGTGGGGCAGAGTGGTAAAATGCAGCGGTAACGCTATTACCGCTGCCATTACCGCTCCACCCTAGCCCATGTTCCAGGGCAATCACCTTCAGCTCTGAGGTGTATGCGCCGGCTTTAAGGCAATTTTCGGCACTATTACTGCCATCGCTATTATTGCCAGCGGTAATTGCTCCACCGAACCCCATTGGGTCCAGTGGACCCAATGGGAATGGGGACTTATCCCCCCTTCTCAACTCGTGATCCGGCACCGGCAGACCGAGTTGTGGGGACGCTATTTGCGTTGGGCAGTATTCCGGTGCAATTAGCGCTGGGATACCGCCAAACTCGTGATAGAGCTCTATATCTGTTACAGATGCTGAAATGTTGGCAGCCGTTAATATTCAATTACCTCCATCACCAGTTGAGGTTGGACTTAATATACCACAGATGGCGGGGTGGAATCCGGATTTTTCTACAGCGAAGGATGTTTTAGACCTCCCGGTCTGTCCAGCAACCAAACCTAATTGCAATAAAGAAAGAAAGATACATCCTACTTTTCCACTATACGAGGCCCTCTATCTAAAGTAACCAGGAAATATTGCAGCCTAGAGCATAACGACTTGTCCGATTCGTTCCAGCGGGAGGTTGCGCAACAAGTTATCTTTTCGCACAATGTGAATCGCTTGGTGAATCACTTGGTGTCTATAACACCACCCCTCCCTGTCATTACTGCTACAAAAACTCACGACGATAGCTTTGTGGATACTCCGCTGGCATTTGACCAGAGAAGCGCACCTGAGCTTGATACAGCAATATCCTCCATTGATTCTACACCACTGTTTCTACCACTGAGAAGATTATCATCTGTTCTGAGGAAAGTTGATCAACCAGGTGCAATGAATCTTGGTATCCTTATATGAGGGCCTCAAGGTGGAAACTGAGATGAACTATGTTCTGCTTGAATCATTACTATTTAACTTTTGATAACATCAAGCTGCATGCATCAGCAAAAGAGTTCTTATTTAATCAAAATCTTTTCAAGTTTGAGGCCAAAATGAACAATCAGCTTTTGGAAGAGTCCAATGCAACTGGGGCAGGTTATTTGGGAGGTGTACAATCAGAAATGCACATGATGGGGAAGATGTGGTTAAAACGGCTTCCCTAAATCAGTTGCAACACCCTAAAGACTCTGGTGGGAGACTAGTGAATATCGTAGCGCATAACTGCGAGGAAGTGTTAACTCACTCAAAGGTTGACGTATGTGACACTGACATTGTCCGTCTGCCTCCTAATGGACCCACTTTACCACCAGAAGTCATTTGTGTGGACGATATCTCTGCCAGGCAGGAGGAAGTTATTTCACCTGAGTCTGGTGCACCAGATGGCATTGTGGTCCAGAATGCATTGGCCGGTAAGAGAAGATGCAGCAACCCATTAAGGAAGGCCGAGAACCGACTAACTCAGCAGCAGATTAAAGAAGCGTCAAGAAGATTTTTGAGGACATTGTTTATGCAAACAACTGAGAAAGCAGCACTTGTCCAGCCTATGGCTGAAACCACACCGGTAGCTTAGATGGAGACTATTATTGTGGATTCTCCACCTTTAGCCCAAACACTGCCCAAAAACACGCTCCTCCCATTCATCCAGGCTCTGACATAGTTACTATGAGACTGGTTCAATTGGATGATAGGGCAAGGTTAACAAATTGTATACATCATTCGACTGTGTTGAGAGCATGCCCTGTCATTGTTATTGAAGATGTTAACCAGGTTACCCATAATCACATGACGGGTGTTGTCCTTAAAGGAATAGTGCGCTCAAAAATATTATTGTTCCGAGCGTTCGGGCATGTGGTTTTAAGCATAAGTTGATCGATTGTAAAAACATTTCCTATGCACCATACTGTAGTTTTCCTCACTGTTACACATGCAAAATCAGGCAGCAGGGCTTGGCCATCTTGTGCTAATCTTACGCATGTATCCATTGCCCTAAGTTCAAGTGCCCCAGCGGCACTAAATCATACCCCCTGCCCCTAAACTGACATCACCATTCCTAGTGATATTCTCTGCCTATCTCCATGACGTTACTGTGCAGCATAGCCAAACGTGTCCAGTCATCACCTACATCTTGACGTCAATTGACGCAGAACCCAGAATATCAACACACATCCTCTCACAGCGCAGCGTGTCCCAATTCTGAATACAAAACACTTCTTTTAAGGAAACCGCAATACTCTGCAATTTATAATGTGCTATTTTTTCACAACAAACACTCTGAGATCATCTGCCGTATTCCATATTCAACCAAATTTGAAATGTCTTTCATTGTTTCGATCCACAAATCTTTTTCACATTGTGTTCCTTTGGGTATAAGAAGCACATTGGACACACAGTGAATTGCAAGGCTTCGGCATCAGCTTGTTGCTAGACCACTGTAAATGATGTCAGGTTGCTCCTTGTCGCTGGTACCGCGAAAGGGCATATCGGCCCGGGGCGATCGTCCCACAACAGCGTGATACTGATCCAGCCATTTAGGTGTATCTGCAACTGCCTGCTGAAGAAGCCATCAATTGGTATCTGGAAATGATGACATTCGCAGAATGGCAGGACGTGGCTGTGTAGAAAACATAACAGAAATGTGTCTCAGAAGCCGTTCTTTATTATAATTTATCAATTTACCCATTAATTCTGCACTGTGTGAAAACTAATGATGAGCACAAATATGAAACAATGGAAACACAGAAAAAACATTGTGGAAAGTTGGAATCTAGGATGTGCTTGAGAGGTTAGTGCTATGGAGTATGTTTAGCTCACAATGGGATGCGGATACGGAAGCTGATGGATGAATTTGAAGAACACATAGACAACATTTTAACGGGATATAGCATAGAATTTGGCATTGGTGAAACCCAGACGTGGACTACATGCATTTCGGTGCTGGACTGCCCATGTGCCCGGGACAAAGACAAGTACACACAGGTTGTTTTTGCCTGTCATTTGCAAAATGCCACAAACAACAACCCATTACAATGTTAGCCAGCAATACCGGTTATAAAATGAAACCTTGACTCGATCGTCTATAAACCCGTCTACAGTAAAACTTACATAATATTTGGCATTTCCATTCTCTCGAGTGGAAAGAGTGTCCGTTCAGATCAACTAATTTTCATAAAATGAAATTACATGTTCTTCTGTTCAGTTTTGGAATGGTGAACCTTATCGTATTTGACAGTATTACACACGTCCATTCATTCCATTACGAATCCTCCCTTTCTTCTAAGGACGAAAAACAATCAAACCTTCTTAGAAGTGCTTATGCTAAGTTTGCTTTTGGTGAAGGAAAGCCACAAATCAAAAACATACTGTGTAGGATTCGTGGGTGTGCTCATCTCACAAGCAAAAATCAAATGCGGTGACCTTCACTCCCATGGGAGCAATTAGCCCTGCAGACCAATGTGGCATTTGAAATATTTTCGAAAAGCAAACAAATTGTTTGCTGGCATCCACCAATGCTGTGGGAAATTTATAGTGATTTACTTATTTTATGAAATCAGTACCAGTTAGTGTCCTCCCCATAGTCACATCTGTGTGCGCCTTGGTTTCGAAGGCCTCATTCCTTAGTTGGACGCATATTTATGCTGCTATTTGGACACGTGCTTGGTAAGGCAACTGCAGACCCTAAATTTGCTTTCATGCTGATATTCATGTGACCCTCCCCCGATCAGTGAAGGACCCACAACAGCTCGCTGAAAGCGGGAAGTGTGAAAGCACAAAGTTACACTGTATGGTATCCTCTAAAAGGAACTTATTGCAAATAAAAAAATTGACTGGATACATTTGAAAAGACAATTTGAACGCTTTATTTGGACAATTTATACATTTAATAGCTATGAAATTCAAGTTAAATAGATTTCCATTGGTCATGTACAATGTATAAACAGTGTTGGACATATAAATAGCTGCTAATCATTTGAACCGGGAAGTCAACTGTTCCACAAGGTCTGCTTTTGGTGGACAGGGCACGTTAGCTATGTTTTGTGGCAATGTATGTGTCCTAGGAACAAAATCATGAGTGATTCCATGAGTATGCATGTCCAACAAAGACAAAGTGAGATCTTTCGCCAAAATCGAATTCCATTTCCTGGTATATTGGCTAGACCACCCATGTTTTGCTACTTTTGCAAAGGCCATTGTGTAACGAAGCATCCCAAAGTTTCCTGCAGTTCTCGATTGTTGTCTCCCTATGTCCTCGTTATGCGCTAATACCACCAATAATGTTCGATATTGCATCTCGTCTATGCCGAAATGCAATCTCTTGTGCCTGTACTTTAGGCACATATTGAGGAACACCTCCAAATCTCCAGTGTGACAGAATTCTGTGAGTCCCTTCAGGTCTCTTGAAAGAGTTTTCTCAAACAAGATCTTCTCAAGAGCTTTGTGTGGAGGCGAAGATGGAATCAACCACTTCTTCTTCCGTTCCTGTTCCTCCGATAAAGGTCCATGTGAACTTTGGTGAAAATGTAGGTTTTCTGTCCATGAGTGAACATTGGAACAGTGGTGCATCAATTAGCAACATTTTTCAAGTAGAATTTCCACAGACCCATCACAAGTTTTGGAGATCCACCAAAGATTTTTGCTGAAAGTCTGGGACCACTGCAAATTATTTTCAGAACCCTTTTTTTTTTACCAGTAGCGTAATTTTTTTATTGATTGATATGGCAACGTACCATAGATCAAATTGTTGGCAAATGTTTGGAAACTGCTCTCACATGGTTTTGGCTATTGAAACATGTCTTTTGGTGGTTATGAGGTCTATTTGCATTCCCCTTGATTGGCAATCTTCCAGGGATTGTATAAAACCATTTTTCTCCATGGCCACAGAGGATTTACACTGGGACACCTGCACGACCACCAAACTCACAATTCTTTTAGTTTCCATGTCCTGAAAGTTGTATGTGCAGTACTTTGTTGAAAATCCGGGGCTGTCACACTGTCCATCGCCAGCTAGCCTGAACTGTTTGCAAGAGAATGTCCTTCCAATAGACATTTGTTAAATTTTCCAGGCTTGACTAATAGCAGGGAATAAAAATTCTCTTGGATATTTGTAGTACTGCATTTTAGAAAGGAACTGAAGTCCAACAAATTGACAGAAACTGGACAAATTACTAAAAGTAGAGCCACTAAAAAGTAAAGCTGCTGCACACTATAGATTTTCAGCTGGCACTTTGCCCAGCATCGGTTGAGCAGACCACAAAAATGTACCATGGAGCTGGGCACAGGTGGCTTGGAGTTTCAGGTTAGTGCCTTGTGATACACGAGTCACATTCACCAATGGGTCCCCGCCTATTTTCTCCCTCACCGGATGGAAACATTTCAGCATCAGTATAATCTCTACCAGGCAGCTGTCGAATACAATGTATTTGTGCTCCTTAATTAGACTATCGTCCTGCATGAATGTGGTTTGTGAATCAACTGATGTAGACAATTCGGCCAAACTGGACACAATGAAGTCGAGATCATTGGCAAGCTCCTCGGTCAATTGTGTAGAAGCTTCAGTCTTTGTTAGTTCAAGTTGCGTTATTTGCACACAAATTGGAGAAACGATCAATGTCGATTGTTTATTGGGTGGCCCTTGTTTTGCGAGTGTAGATTGTGTGAAGTGGTCAGTGAGTAATTCAAAAGCATCTTCCTTATATTCAGTTTCATCTTCATCTTGTCGAGTTCTCACATTGTAGCAATGGTCCAAGAACACTTTGCTTGCTTCACTTGTCACATTCAATTCATTTTCTGGCCATTGGTCATAAGCATCTCTAGTCTGTTAATTGACTGGACCACGCTGCGCCTCAAATAATAGTTGCTCCATGGTCAAATCTGTTAGGCAAACAGCATCTTTGGTTTCATTTGCTGTCTGTGTTTTTATACTTGTTTTCCTTCTGGGCCTCTAGGAGATGGGTTGTAAAAACATGTTCAATGTAAATCCAACATTCAGTATATAGCAGTTTAGATTAAAAAAAACATGTTATGAAGATAATACCAGGCCAAAAAACCTATATTAAACAAAATTGTTTGTAAGTTACCCTTTTTTTCTTGATTTTCTGTGAAAATATGTTCTTCACTGTAAAGACCGCACCAGCAAGCTGGTCCACCAACTCTGAACCATGTGCCTCTGCTTCTAATTCCCGACCTTGTATACATTCCTTGAATAGGATAGTCATAAAAAAGTCAATCATATTTGAACTGAAAGTCTTTCATCGTACACATCGCTTACATACATACCCTCGTAAACAGTGTACATCATTTTGCCAAAATAGACATTTCAAATTTCACCTGATTGATGGCAAGTCTACGCGATCAGAGATCACTGTGCAAAACCTACTGATTGTAATGTTGCACTCAAACATTTTGCATTGTATTCAGCATTAGGGAAGAATTTGTAGCATTAGAACTGAAATTATAAGAATTTGAAACACTGCACGTTTATATGAATGTCACTGTCTAATAGTATCCGATGTAGGACTTACTTCCTTTCATTCAAGGGATCTGTCAGCACGCACACCTCAAACTCTGTACTAGCTCCAAAGGGTGGTGTAATTGTAGTCGAAGTGCCAGCATTCCCCTGTAACACAGTACTTGTTTTAGTATGGATGAAAACAGTGAAATTGAACAGACACAATAGGATGCAGACAATGCTACATATCAATAGAAACCCATAAAAGAAACATTATATAAACAAATGACAGAATACGTAAACTATTTCACCTCATTTAAAATTACATGCATAATACATTTGCGTAATAGAAAAGGAAAATAAAACTATCTGATAGGCACTCAAAGTTGTTGTTGACTCCGGAAAAGAAATGGATGCAGAATCTTGCTCCTTCATTTTCAGTGCATTGTCACAAAGTGGTAAAAGGGAAAATTAGTTTTGCATTAGATATGTGGGAAGAGCCAACTCTCAATAATATGAACTCCAGCTAGTCTGTATGGCTCACCATTGGTGTACTGGACGTGTCGGTGATGTTGTCACTAGCGAGGGTCTGTTCTTCCGTCAGTATGCTCTCCTAAAACAATAGACATGTGAAGCAACTGATTATGAAAAGATCATGCTTATTTCGATAGGCGCTATGGCATAGTTTTCAATGGTCATAATTACTTTCTATGATGCTCCTAAAACCAGGGACAGATGTCTAGCAAAATGTGGTATAGTTATAAAGTAATGCAATCTGATAAATATGCAAAGTTTAGTAAGAAACATTTACACCAAAAGCACCAATCCGTTCATGTAGTTACCTGTTCAGTACCCCAAGGCCTACAGCTAATTCATCATCCAGGACTCACCTGGTCCAGCGTGTGCATGAATAGAGTTGGAATTACATTCAGAAGCAATGTACGAGACTTTTTTTTGTGTACTGCGATTGGTCTTACATATCCGGGGTAAAGTGCAGGCTGCAGATGCGGAATCGATTGGCACTCAAGTCTCCCAACACATCCTGGGCTCTACTTTCAAGTTCATCCACTGGAAATCCACAGTATCTGACCCATTCTCTTGTTAGATCTATATTCCTCAGAAATGTATGCATTATGGTGCCCTTATGTTTGTCATGGGTCTTAGAACGACAACCATAAACCATACAAGCAGGCATTCTTGAAAAATCTGTAAAAAAAATGTAAACATAGTTACAAAAATGTTTTACATGAATGCGTGAGAAAGATGGCATTATATCAAAGTGTTCTATGCTATGTTTGTATTGGTCACAGAAGCAAAAACTGTGTAGCGAAGTCGAATATACACCAGGGTAACTTTCATACAGAATTGATTGATGTGACGCAAATCGTAATGTGTTACTCGTCCGTTGAATGTCCCTTCATGCATCAAAAGGAAACATGCTTATAGACATGTCAGCGAAAGATGCAATCCTATCGCAATTGACACTGATGACATTTGCTATATAACGAGAACAGAACAAATTAAACAGAAGACAATGGTAATAGCAATTAAATGAATGATTATTACACCACTGGGTACATTCGTTAGAAATATATAGAACTGTAGGGATCAAAAAGAGATGATTAGGTGACCTTGCCTTACCTTGACTAACAAACAATTAGATTCAGCAAGCAGGGTAGTTAGTAGCAGGAGAACAGGTAGCGCGATCAAGAATTGACTTCCAGTGCTTACAGATGCTCTGAGGTAGCACAATCACGGGTTGACCTCCAGTGCTTACAGATGTTCACAGGTAGCACGATCACGAGCTGACTTGCAGTGCTCACAGATGTTCTCAGGATAAATATCAAGGGGTTTATAAAGAATTAGAAAGGTGGGTCTGTATGTGAATGATTTACATCTTTATGACGTTTTATGCGGATTTCAGGGGCGCGGCCTGTTTCATGGGTGCATGCCAGGAGACACGCGGTATGGGGAGGCCATGTGTACAATGGCCCCTGTGAGTAAGATACCTTTGAAGTGTACATGGTGTTTGGCATCTTGGCCGTTCCCATCCTGCCAGCTCCCTCGGGAGGGCATGGCCACAGGTGCGAACTGCCATTGATACTGGAGGGGGGATGGATGAGCATGAGGCATGCAGAAAAGGGCTGTAACACTGCAGAATGGAGACACACTTATGTGGATTGCAGGGGCACAGTCTGCTTCAGGGGAGCATGCCTAGAGATACGGGGTCTGGGGAGGCCATGTGTACAATGGCCCCTTTGCGTAAGATACCTTTGAAGTATCTTGGCCGCTCCCATCCTGTCCGCCCCCTCGGGAGGGCACGGCCACAGGTGCGAACTGCCATTGATACTGGAGGGGAGATTGATGGGCATGAGGCATGCAGAAAAGGGCTGGAACACTGCTGAGTGGATTGCAGGGGCGCAGTCTGCTTCAGGGGAGCATGCCTTTGAAGCGTACATGGGTTTCGGCACCTCGGCCGTTCCCACCCAGTCAGCCCTGCCAGGTCAAGTGAGCGTTACCATGATTCACTGAAAAATTGAAATAATGATTCAGAAAAATTCAGTTGTATTTTATCTTGTTGCTGATGTTGACGGCACAAATGTACTACACATTGTATACTTGGGGTTGCAGCACAGTGTGGGAAAATCCCCTGTACTGACCGCTGTCACTGGGGAATTCTGCTCGAATAGCACCAACGGCACAGGCAGGTATTACTCATCTAATGTGGTATACAAGCCTTCCATGAAGCCACCATGTAAACACACAATAGGCCACCAGCCTGTACCACGTGTGGAAGAAATACAAACAAACTGTATTTGAAAAATGAACATGATAAATGTACAAACCTTATTTGAAAATGCAATCTTGTATCCTCTGGCATAGTTGCCATTACACATTTTACTTCATGGATCAATCAACTTGGGCTTTTAAGTGTAGACACATTACAAAAGTGACCAACTATGCATTACATAATGTTTGGGGCACAGATAAATATTGTTTCTTGGTTGTACGTGAAAGACACATAAGAAGACCACTATGATTTCCCCACATCGTGAGTGATTTATAGCATGCAAGACTATATTCTTTTGGCAGTGATAGATCAAAGTTACGACAATATAGGTGACAAACATGAAATGTTAGTGGCCTAAGTGAAATCACATCTAGAGTACATTTACTCGTCACTTGGATTGCAAGGGCGAACAGTTGCGCAAAGTTTGTGCATAAGCACCATCATAATTCTCAACACGGACCTTGGGAGGCAGGCTGCCCTGAAGTCATGCAGATCGGTAACTTGGCTCTTCTTCTGATATGTAGGCCAAGCATCCAGAGTTTTCTCTGCAGCAGCAGGTCTCCTCCTCGGTTGGCATGACCTCGCACCCATTGCAGGTACACCAGGTGGAAACGTCTTCCATGCAACTAGGCTCAGGCTCTCGATCCGGTGATTCATCCAGTACTCCAGCGTGTACTGGTAGGGCTGTATTGTTGCCAACATAAAACAAAATTAAAATAGATAGTAATGATAGTACTCGTATCTGTTCTCACGGGCTATGAGCAACGAAGATAGCTGAACAGAGAAGAAACGAGCCACAGTATACACAAAAAAAGACAGTGAAACATTTGATGTTGTCTGTTGAGTTGCGTTCTGTTTATACTTATTGAGGAAAGAGGCATCCTTTCATTTCCATGGAAACACGTCATAAAGAGGCGCACAGAGAACATTGTCACGAGACGTGCATTCGCATTTTGAAAAGGGCCGTACCCGTCGAGTGATGTCATCTTCAGAGGCGGGGATATAATTTAATGCCGCGAGCGCAGTTCACCTTAGGGAGATGTGGCAACGAATAAGATTAGCACAAGATGGCCGCGCACAGCTGCCTGATTCTGCATGTGTAAAAGTGAGGAAAACTAAGGTACAGTGAATAGGAAATGTTTTTACAATCGATCAAAGTATGCTTAAAACCACATGCCCGAAAGCTCGGGACAAAAATATTTTTGAGCGCCCTATTCCTTTAATGACTGTCAATGTCAAATTGTGGCTGGACCACAATCCCTTTCTGAATCTATGACCCATACCGAGTGTGCTTTAAGGGGCAATTTGCCAAGAGCATCACCTTTTAAGGGTCCATTAAATCCTTCATAGAATCTTAACACGTGGAATTATAACCCGGAAGGTGAGTTCTTGGATCGCATGTCATTGGGCCTGAGGTCTCTTCTGAGAGGCCCAAATTTGAGCATTGCATCAGCCCCGGAGGACACCTACATTAATCATCCATTCATGATTTTAATTGAGAGCATTCTGACTGATAATAGGTCTTTGGTACTAAACCGTACAAACATGCTTCAACTACTTGGAGGTTATCTCCACAACTGATTTGCAGAGAGTCGATTTTATAGATCTTTACAGGAGAGATTGCTCACTTATTTATGTTAATTCTAAAATAGTTGTTGACACAATCTTGTGTGAAAGATAAAATGTGAGAGCGTTTGGCTTTGATTTGAATGATGAGAGGGCTAGTACGAGATCTGTTGGCAATATTAGTAACTGGGATGTACAGTTACTCAAGTGTTCATCTTGAGAGTAACTGAGAGTGATTTAGCTTTTAGGCAAGAAATTATGGCATTCAGACAAAGAATGAAAGCATCCGAAGACAGTAGCGCTTGGTTGCAGCTGTTCAGTGCGATGCTCAGAGAATAAAGATCCATCTCCCATCCCTTACGCTAGGAGGATCGACCCACTCTTGCTCTTGTCCTCGGATACCCATGGACATATCCACCTGTTCACTAACCCTGCAGTTGGTCAGAAATTTAAATCCCAAACAGTAGGCTGCCTGCAAGCACCCTGGTTGAGGTCTTTTCCCTCTTTTGATGGTTTTGTAGTATGTTTCCAGGCAGCAAAAAAAGGGGACAGCGGGTGGCCCATATGGTGGTCTACTCACTCTTGTGATATTCACTAAAGAAATAGTAGTAATAGGGAGTACTGACATTTGTTGTGGGGTGCAGGCAACACATTAAGGTTTTTGTAAGAGAGTTTTTATAACTGCTGTTCCAACAGCCTTGACCACATTTGATGATGTTAATGGAGACCTATCTTCATACAAATCTCGGAAGGAGAGGCATTTAGCAAAATGCACAAGAATGTACAAACAGGCTGCAAATAGAAAGTTAGCTGTGCTTCAACAAAAACAATCTGCCGAGCCTCTAAATTCCACATCTATATTGCCTTATCAAACCTCACCCGCGAAAAGCAGTCATAATTCCAATAAGAAGCGACAAAGAGGCCGGAAAGCACCTGGTACCTTGACTAGCTGGCTGCTAAACAGACAACCCTCAAGTTAAATTACAAGATGCAAGAACACCGGCTGTTTCCACTGCCTCATTGCCAGGTGAACTGACATGACATGTCTGTTATCTGACCACAATCTGTTAGCACCTGGAGTCGATGACCAAATCAAATCTGTCTACATTGCCTGTGGCTCACCCACAACCTTGCCCTTCTCCAAACGTGAAAGAATTAAAAATCATTACTCTGACATTCACAGACAGCTGGACCAATAGATCTGACCTTCTTAAAGTCTGAAAGAGTATCTCGCATTGAGAGCGTTGTAATCTGCAGACTTTAGCTTTGTTGAATCTGTGAATGTCAATATTGGCAATTGTGTGCATGTGCATTGTACCTCTGAAGTGACTTCTTTGATTGGAAGCCACCAGTCTTCCATTCGGAATGTAGGGTATGTTATTATTGACTGTACCTCCCATGTATGTATACCACCAGTAATCAAGATCATTCCAACTGCAATGCCAGCTCTCACAGTGAAGGGGGTTGGGAGGGGAGGGGAGCTGGCACGCTGATGAGGCTGTACTTGAAGATACTGCTGGGTGGGAATGATTTAAGGGGTTTCTTGTGCGACAGCTGGTAGAGTGGAAATGATCTTTGAAGATTGACAGCTGGAACACACGTGGTTTTACACATTTCCCGGATTGAAAGGGTTCTCTTTCTTTATAAAATGAGTTAGATATATTGTTTGCATGAAACTTTGTACTAAAATAAATATATAGAAGGATACATACTTGTACAACAACCTGCCACAAATGGCCCTAAAGGACGTCCATCTGGTGGCCTAATAATGGGTGTGAAACAAAATGTTTCTATGGCTAATATGAACACATTCACCTGTACCCAGAATATACTTGTAATTGAGATACTGGTGAATGTGCAGAGTGGTTTGATCCCGCAGTTGCTCATCAATATCTTTGTACCACCTGATACAGAAATCCTTGATAAAATCTTTGAGACAATTGATGTAATATGCTCTGTCTGGATGGTTGCTTGCAACCATGAATTGCATTGATAGGTTGTGATTTTAATGCAGGTTGCAGAGACCATGATAGCACCCTCAACATCCAATATATTTAATCTGAGAGTACAAAGGTAAAACCAAGAGGCAATCATAAAGGGAAAGTTGTGGATTGATGCTCTGAAAGAGTGGGGTGTCTTGTTGTACAATGTGTGCACCATACGCAATTGTCCAGTAAAATGTACATGGTCCTCTGGGACCAAATCTGCAATATTAGATTTTTTTTGGAACCAACTCATGCTTTGAGAGAGTGGTACAACTTGAATCTTGAGATAATCATTCAGTGACCATAATATCCTGATACTCTCTGTTGATATAAAAACTAAGTGTGGAAACTCATTGGGTCCGACTGATTTTATAGTGAAGCATGGAGGTAACAGGCCACTTTGGACAACTAGAAATCTAGGTAAAGCCACCAAACATATTAATGATCTCACATTCTATGAAGTTGACTTGCGGGAGGAGCAGAATGCTGAATAAATAAACAATTGCCTAGAAATATTAGCTAATGAAACAGGGATGCTAAAACAACACCATGTGACTGTTTTTCAAAGTAAACATACTAATGTTTTTGATATTGAAATACATAGCACTAGGCGTTCTGTGCGGGGTCATATTAGGAATGGTAAAAGGGAAATAGAGCACAATTAGATGATGAAAACAATAATAAAGCAAATAAAATAAAAAGTACAAGAACTGGCTAAAATGAAAGAAATGCTCTGTTCTTAATAGGCAGTCGCAATCAATGTTTTCAGTATTATTGGGAATACTAGAACTATATGGCAAATGTTGACAAAGGTCAAGGGTGACTCGCAATGTATTATAGTGAATCCTATCTCTGAGTGCAGTTGGAAAGAGTACATCATGCTTAATTTTGTGACTACAGAGGCGGTAGGCATGGAACAAAGTTATAGAGGCAGATGGTTACTATTCCCTAGTATAAATACAATATATATGGCCATTGTAAAATTGAAGGGCTTGCCTGCACCTGGACATAATGGATTGTCCAATGCGGTTTTTAAGTCTGATCGAAAGCATGTGCAAAGGTGCTACATATTTTGTTTGACAAAGTTTGTACTGAAAAATCTGTTCCGTCTACATGGCATAAGGCTATTCTCTTTTTTCACTGGGAATTTTGCAGTCAAAGAAACTTTCCCACAGCGAGTCCACAGTGTTCTCTTTTTTCAGTTGTTCTCTTACAAATTTATAAAAAGGGTAATAGAATAAGTCCTGCAAATTGTAGACTATTGTATCTGCCAGATGTTGCACGAAAATTGTTTTCCACTTTTGTGCTGCAAGCCTTTAAACAATGTGTCAAAGAAAATCACATATTACATTACACACAGACTGGTTTCCGTAGTGGTTCTGCGACTACCCATTATTTCAGGTTTTTAGATTTATTGATCTGTGAAGCTGCTAAAAAAGGAAATCCCCCATTATATTTGACCTGGGTAGACATGAGTGTGGCATTTGATTCTGTTAACGGCGCTCGTTTATTGGTGAAGTTGCGCTCATGGGGTTGCCCTGAATGGCTGTTGTCAATTATCATCCATTTACATTTTGGTAATAGTTTACAGGTGAGATTAGATAAGTCAAGCACCTTGATGGCCCCTGTAATGGTGCACAGAGGGGTTAGAAAAGTCCTTGCTGTCCTTCTGTTCAATTTATACTTGGCTGATCTTCCTGCAAATCATCTGGCTGTGGAAGGATGTCCTGTCAAGATTGGTCCTCGACATGTAGCAAGCTTGCTCTATGCAGATGACATTGGGCCTCATTCCGAGTATGGCGGTAAGGGATAGCGGCCACCGCTAACGAGAGCGGTGGCGGTAATCCCTTACCGCCATACTCCGAGTTCCCTTAGCGCCATGGTGCTTTTAACACCTGCTTTTAGCAGGCGTTAAATACCATGGCGCTAAGGGACCTTGATGTTAATTACGCCACCGTAATTTACGGTGGCGTAATTGACGCCTTCCCCACTCCCATTATGCCCTATGGGGCAGGAATGGGAATGGGGAAGGGTAAATGGGGATTGGGGAATTACCGCCCCGCCAACCTTGGAATGGGGCGGTAATTCCGCCAACCACCAAGGCGCTGCCGGTCCGGGTACGGCGTCAACCAAGGCGTTAATAGCGCCATTGGTTAGCGCCGTACTCGGAATGAGGCCCATTGTCTTGTTAGATCATACAATAAGAGGAGCAAAAAACAAATTTAGAGCTCTAGTAGAGTATGTAAACAAAAATGAACTGGTTATCAACAGGGATAAAACCAAAATGACAGTTGTCTCTCAGAACAAGATTGCTAGATTACAATTGTAGATTTAAGATTGGCTCCCACAATGCAGAATATGTGAAAGGTTATCCATACCTAGGAGTTGAACTGATGGCGGATGGAAAATATAGTGCAGTTGTGGAAAATAAGAAAAGAAAAGCCAGACAGCTGACTTGCCTGATAAGCAAATTTGTCAACCAGACTGCTGGATATTTAATAGAAGGCATTATTAAGGTGTATAGACAAAGCTTCACCCCTACTAATCTTTATGGACTAGAAGCATTGGCCATGAAATATTTGACTTGGCTTAAAGTTGTGGAGGGACACATTTGGTCGAAGCTCTTGAAACTGCCTCCCTCTAGTACGATGGCATATCTACCGCTTGAACTGGGATTCGTTCACTTGAAAGCCAAGTACTTTTTCGAAAAGGCTCATTTTATATTAAATCTCGCAGATGTCCCCAGTGTCTGTCGTTCAAATTCATGGGTACAAATTTTGATGCAAGATCTACTAATAGTTTTGTGAAACTGAATGATGATTGTTTCTCCACTATGAACTGGACACCTGATTTTTCATGTGGTACAGAATTTGATTTCTTAAAGGCCATATTTAAAAATAAACTAGAGCAGTGGGATTGAATTAACCATTACAACCATCTCCAGACACTGCCGAATTTTAAATATGTATCTAATATTGGTCATCAATATCTTAAGACAGCACTATCTGTTGAGTCCAGCTGTTCGTGGATTTGTACTGAAATTACGAGTAAACCAATTGCCTGTGTTGCCACTAAGTGGTGCCTTTACTAAGATTCCATCTGAATTGAGAATATGTTGCATTTGTATGCTTCAGACAAATATTGAATCTCCAAGACACGTTTATATTGGAATTATGCATAAATAGCAACTCCCAGGCCGTACATATTGCATTATATAAAATTTGGGGTGTTATTATAAAGCACTTAACTGAATGGCAACAATTGAGAAGATTTATGGAGTTAACCTAGATCATTTAGCAGAGTCTACTTTTCAATGTTATTCTTCATGAACTGGTTGATATGCTGAATCTATGTATTTTAAAGTTTAAAACTGATAATGTAAAAAGTAATATATAAATCTGAAGTATACCACGGATAATTATATATTAATGTCTAAATGTTAACAACATGTTTGTTTTAAATTTATGTTGTCTGATGATTAAACTGTGTTTTAGATTGTGATGTTGATGATTAAGCTGTGAAGTGAGATGTATGATATAATGAAATTTGTAATGCAAATATTCATGTATGAATGATTTTGAATGATTTTGTAAAGGTTTGTTATTGAATATATACAAATACAATAAAATTAAAATGACGTTCTTTGTAAAAGCAAATACACATCCTAATCCTCAATGTATATTAGCATATGGGCAGTGGAGGTTTGGAGGATGGTCTTGATCAAATTACTGTCTGTATAAATGTATAAATGACTGTAATGAGGTGCATGTGGGTGTCTATGTTATTTTAGTAGGAGATATAAACTCTGATTGTGTCAATTTTGACCCTTGTGAGGATGGTTAACAACGCAATACCAAACAACTTAATGGTAACAAATGGGTCAAAGGTTTGGGAAGTCTAGGCATGTGCATATTGAATGGCACTGTCTTTGATGACATTCCCAATTGAATGTCCTAATGGTGTAATGTCCTCTACCACTGATTACATTTTTGTGGGCAGATGGATGCTTGAGCAATGTGAGCTCCTGAGGATAGTACCCATGAATCGTAGTGTTCACTCTTTGTTGATGGCACACTTTGTTATTGGTCCTCTGAATGGATATACAGACAGTTCTGATCACAGATCTTTAATTATCAATTCAGTGGGCAATAGAATATCTTGTAAAATCAGCACTGTCACTGGAGTAAATGATCATCTTTCAAATCACCTGACTTTGTCCTCCGATGATTGGAAATACAATACCTTCACAGTGGAAGGATTTGGTGGATTGGTGAATGATTAATTGGAGACTATTTTGACTGCACAGAATCGGGATCAGACATTGGATAAAAAAAAACATGTCCATATGTACAGTGAGGAAGTCGTCAAAAGGAAGCGTGATATGAGGAGATTGCTTAGACAGATAAGAAATTATTCTAAGTATTTCCTTCTCGACCAAAGAAGCTAAGATCAGCGAGATTAGGTAGATTTATAGGACTTGGTCATATAACAGTAAAGCCAGAATGAGCCAGGAAGACGCTGAGGCTATGCTGCAGATTCTGCACACGGAAACTCTCAAGTGTTTTGAAAGCTGATTAATGAATTAGATACATCTCAGCCTACCAAACAAATTAACGTAGTCTCTGAAAGTGATTGTGTGTCTCAATTTCAGAGCATGCTTTCATCCCCAACTGGAATGCCTCATATTTACGGTTTGGAATCGTCCATTAAAGATAGCCAAATCTTGTTTGACCTAGAAGTTAATAATGTAATGGAAGTAATTAAAAAGATCAGTACTTCCCACACACTTGGCCCCAATAAGCTATCCAATATCCTGTTAAAGTCCAATACTGCTATTTGGGCAATGGATCTTTCCTCTCTTGTAAAAAATGTAGTGAGAACTGAATCCTTTCCTGAATCTTGGTCATTGGCGCACATTGTGCTCATATATAAAAAGGGAGCCTGATCTGATCCAACCAACTACATACCCAATGTTATTTTGGATGCTGACAGCAAGGTATTTGCTACTATATTACTATTGCATCTTCAGCTGTGGGCAACTGAAACGCGCAGGATCAATAAGTGGCATATCAGGTTTCAGCATAATATGGGCCCATCATTGAACAGTGTCATTTCTTTTATATACTGTCTACAAACACTAGTCTTGGTATGTATATATTTATTAATGTTGATATTATTGTTGCTGTGATAATGACAGATTCAGCCTTGAAAAAGACCTAGAGTTGAAACACGTTAATTTATGATGAAAAAAAAGCTGTGGCAACAAAAATTTTAATTCACTTATGATGAATTTTTTGGGTTTTGATCACTTTCAGACTGTGTTTCTAACATAATTAACATAATTAAGAATACAACTATGAGAGGCCACCAGGGGGCGCACAGGTGATGGCTGCCTGAGCGTCGTGCTCCCGCTGAGGCTGGGCCATTGAAGGGGAATGAGCCCCTCCGGACCCTCCCAGGCGGATTCACGCGCTCGACCTGAGCTGGCGAGCCCCCCGTGACGCCCCCGCCAACAAGAACGGTACTCGAGCTCCCCCGAGAGCCTAAGAACGGGCCGTGTCGGGGGAGCGACGAAGAGCGCATCAGTGCCAGAGAAGGAGGAGCGGCCCGCGGGCGAGCCTTTTGCCAGCAAGCCCGTCCTCCAGGATCCATCTGCCCCCCCGCCCTCGGGGGGTGCCCACAAGATTTCGGGACAGCGGCCCCGGCGGGGGATTCGGGCTTCCGCTGCCCCCCCCGGGCCGTGACGAGCCCCCATCTCGGCCACGGCAAACAGGGCCTGATTTGGGAGGTTCCCGGCCCCGTCCCCCCCTCGGAGCGGGAGAGCGGGGTCAGGGCGTGTGGGGGGCCGCACAACACCACCCCCCCAATAATCCCAAAAAAAAAAATCACAATAACCGCCGGAGCGGAATCGCAACCCCCCCTCTCTCGAGGGGTCCCAGAATCGCTGCAGCCTGCACCAGCTTTGAGGACACGCAGAGGGACCTAGCTTGCCCGCATCGGACTTCCACAGGTGGAGGCCCCTGGGCCCATTCCCAGGGCGTGTGCCCGCCTGACACCCCCCTGGAAGGGGAACGCGACCTCAGAGGGCGACAGTGGGACGGCGTGGACGGCCACCCCCCCCGAAGAGGAACGCCAACATCTCGAAGGCACCCAGGTGTGAGGCCCCCATCCGTCATTGGTGGGGCGTGTGCCCGCCTGGCAGCTGCCCCCCCCACGGAAAGACTCCGGCCTCCCGTGGGTTTCCCTGGGACAACACAGCCTGGGGACCTTAAGCCGGGTCCTTGAGGAGACTCCCTAAAGTCAACGGACCGCAGCGGTCCCCGCAGTGGGCATAGTGGAAGGCCACAGGAGCTGGCAAGTGGCACTGCAGGCATATCGCTTTAAGGGAACGGAAAGTGCGGTCAGCGGCCCCACTGACGCTGGAATCATGGCACAGCCGGAGGCCTCAATGCAGTCCACGACAGAGATGGAGAGGGGCTTCGCCTCTATCCTACAGGAAATCAGGGACATGCGGTCGGATATCGCTCAGAAATTTCGAAAAGATCGACCAAAGGGTGGACAAGGTCGAGGACAGACTCCTGCAAGTGGAAACCAACCAGTCATCAACGGCAGCCCAGGAGGTGCAAACTGAGGTGAGGCTCGCAGCCCTGGAGAAGAGGGATGAGGAAAGGGCTAGACAGATGGATGAATATGAAAACAGGGGAGAATATGAAAAGGAGAAATAACCTTAGATTTCTTGGGATCCCTGAAACGGAGGGCGAAACGGAGAGAGACTTGATCCGAGTGGTGAGGGACATTATCACACTCTTGTTTTCAGAGGAGATGACCACAGAGCTCACGTTCGAACGAGTGCATAGGGCAGGGGGCAGGGCAGGGGGCCCCCAGTCGGTCCTGGCCCGGTTCCACTACTACGTGGAAAAGACTAAGGTGCTCGAGGAACCAAGGAAGGCAGGGGTGGTGACCTATAACAGCGCTCAGATCACCATTTATCAGGACCTTTCCGCATACACCCTGGCCAAGCGCAGGATGTGCTGTCCCCTAACACAGTTACTAAAGGAAAAGGGGGTGCAATACAGGTGGGGGTACCCCTTCTCCCTGGCCTTCGAATACATGGGCCAATGGACAACGCTGATTACAGAAGACAACATAAGGGGAGCCATCCGGGATTACGTGGCGGAATCCACCCCCCGGAAGGGGCCCAGTGGGTCCGGAGGCCCTTGGAAGGGGCGACCCTAGCCAGCTGGGGGCCAGAAGAAAGAAAACCAGTTCGAGAAAATTCAAAAAATTGAACACCCCGCCGCCCGCATTGGGAAGCGAACACGTCGACTCGGAGGGCTGACGGTGGTGATGTCCTGGCCCGTAGCGGGTCGGAAAAAGGAAGTTCCTGAAGTTTCTCAGAATACAGAGTCCCCTTGAACAGCAAGTATAACGGGGTCAACTGAAGGGATGAAGCAGTGGGGGTGAGGGGGGCTCATAGACACGAGCACTGTACTGATTGCCTAGCCGAGGAGGGTAGGCTGGTGGTCCGGCCAAATGCCAGCAATGGCGGAACTAACTGGCTGGACGCCGGGGTGGGGGAAGGGGGAGTACGAACTAGTTGGGATTTGTTTGTTGGGGGAAGGGTTTGGGGGGCAGTTGGGGGAACGTTCCAAAAGTGTCCAAAAGGGGAAACAAGGGGAGCAAGGAGGGAGTGATGATGCAATATCATTGGCTAAGAGTGAGGAAAACATAGATCATGGCTGATGTCCGTCCGGCCCTGGGTGTGGGCACCCTTAACATGCGGGGGCTGAACAACCCCACAAAGAGGCCCCTGGTTCATAGGGAGTTTAGGAGGGCAAAACTGGACCTGCTCTTTCTGCAGGAGACACATTGGGCAAAGGGGAAAGAGCCTAGAATGCGAGGGGGAGGAATTGGGGAGGTCTTTCACGCCTCCCACAAGGCCAAAAAAAGAGGGGTGGCCGTATTGGTGGCAAGGGACATGGACTTCGAGAAGGAGGCCATCCAGAGGGACCCCGAGGGTCGGTACCTGATAGTGCGGGGTTGCCTGCAGGGCTCCACCTTGACTCTAGCAGTAGTGTATAGTCCTAACGAAGGTCAGGCCTAATTCTGGGAGGAGGTAGGAGACAGGCTGAGGTTGTTTGTGCAGGGCCCACTGGTGGTGGGGGGGGATTTTAACATGGTCCTAGATCCAACTATAGACAGAAGACGGGTTGGCCCCCAGAACCTCAGACCCGCGGATGAAGCCATGGCGCAGAACTTTCAGAGGGTTAATGGGGACCTAGGGCTGTCGGATACGATCCCAACTCCCAGATCAGGGACCCCCTCCTTTACCTACTATTCAGCTATTCACAACTCGTTTTCGAGAATAGACCACATTTTGGTGGACGCGGTCCTCACCCCATATGTAGCGGGCTATAGGATAGACCCAGTCCCCTGGTCGGACCACGACATGGTCCGAGTCACCTTATCGATGGGTTAGTGTGAAGAACGTAGGGGGCGCTGGAAATGCAATGATGCCCTACTGAGAGATGAGGCACTCGCCCAGGAGATCCTGGACTCCATAGCAGAGTTCTTTGAGTTTAATGATAATGGAGAGTTGTCCATGCATACACTTTGGGACGCCTTTAAGGCAACCCTACGAGGAGTCCTCATAAAAATGGGCTCCATGAGAAAGAGGGAGAGGGAGGCCCAGGAGAAAGCCCTGTGGGGTAAAATAGCCTGTCTCCAGCCGGGGGTATCCCCGGACCAGGCTTTAGAGCATGACCGTGTGGCTGAACTGGAGGACTACAGGCTCCAACTGAAAGATCTGCTCCTACATAAAACTGAGAGGAGCCTCCTAATGGTAAAACAAAAATACTATGAGAAGGGGGACAAGGCGGATAAGACCCTAGCCTGGAAGCTAAGGGAGGTCCAGAGAAGCAGAAGGGTGAAGGAGGTGAGGGATACCGAGGGGCATCTCGGCCGCGACTCCTCCCTTATTGGAGAGGCCTTTCGCCAATACTATAAAACCCTCTACTCCTCGGAGTATGACGGGGATGCCACCCAGATAGAGGATTTCCTGAACTCCATACAGATCCCATCCCTTACACGTGAGATGGCTGAAGGGTTCGAGGGTCCGGTGACCAAGGATGAGATTGACAAGGTGATAGGCGGGATAAGGGTGGGAACCTCCCCCGGAGATGACGGCTTCTCCGTCTACTTCTATAAAAGATTCCACTCCGCCCTGGCCCCGTTCTTGGCGAGAGTCTTCAACGCTGTGCTGGAGGATGGCATCCTCCCCGAGTCCATGAAGGGGGCCATAATAGCCGTTCTGCCCAAGGAGGAGAGGGACCCCGTGGAATGCTCCTCTTACCGTCCCATATCTCTGTTGAATATCGACGTGAAGGTCCTGGCCAAGGTGGCGGGGAGGCGGATGGAGGGAATCATGCCAAAGCTAATCCATGGCGACCAAGTGGGCTTTATTACGGGAAGGCAAGGGTCGGACAATATACGCAAAACAATAGACCTTTTCCACTTTGCCCAAACATCGGGGTTAAACGCATGTGTCCTCTCCCTAGACTCGGAGAAGGCCTTCGACAGGGTCGAGTGGCAATACATCGGTCTCCTCCTCCAGGGGATGGGCTTCGGGCCTCACATCATGAGCTGGGTGACCGCCCTCTACAGGGCCCCCACGGCGAGAGTTCAGGTGAACGGGAGGCTGTCTGAACCATTCCCCCTCTCCCGGGGGACAAGTCAGGGTTGCCCTCTCTCCCCCAGCTACAAAACCATTATATTAAAAAAAGACAGTCACAAGGGGGCACGGATGGGGTGGTGGTCAAACAGTTAGGATGCATGCTGAGCAGTCGAAAAGCAGAGCTTCAGGGTATATGGGTATGGACCACTTGGATTCTTCATTTGGTAATGGTTTAATGCTCTCAGTGTTTCTAAAGCATCATTTTTTGTCCTCACGATGGAGGCATTGGCAATAGCAATTAGAGCTCACCTGGACATCAGGGGGATCAGAAGGGGTGATGTTGAATTCAAACTTTCCTTGTTTGCGGATGATATCCTGGCCTATCTGGTGGACCCTGTAGCATCACTTCCCCCCTTCCTGGCGCTGGTGGCCTCGTTCGGTCGCTTCTCAGGTCTGAAGATCAACGCTGCAAAATCTGTTTTGCTCCCTATGAGGACATTAGACCCGGGGCTCGACCCCCTGGACTGGTTTCACGGGATTAAAGTGGAGAAGGCCGCTGTACGGTATCTGGGGGTACTCCTCACCAGAGACATATCAAAATTGAGCACCGCTAAATATGACCCCATGATGGAAGAGATCAAATCAGATCTGAGGAGATGGGACAAGATGATCCTGGTATGGCCGAATGACTGCAGTAAAAATGAATATACTACCCCGGCTTCTCTACCTTTTCACGGCACTCCCAACCAACATCACAGCTCAGACTTTTAGAGAGCTACAAAAGGGGGTTCGAGACTTTGTGTGGCAGGGGAAAACCCCGAGGATAGGAAGGACCACTTTGACTCTGCCTAGGGAGGAGGGGGGATTCGGGCTCCCGGACTTTCACCTCTACTTTTGTGCCGTCCAATTGCGCGTCCTACTGGAGCATATGAAAGAGGGAATGGGGACGTATTGGTCATACTTGGAAGATATGGATGCCCATCCCCTGAAGGTCCGAGACCTCTTGTGGGCCCCTCGCGGGTCGATTCCGCAACACTTAAGGTCCCACCCGACCCTGGGAGTCCTCTGTGACATCTGGAGAGAGGGCTCCCGGACTGCTCACCTCACCACTTGGCCGTCCCCGATGACCTCTCTCTGGGGCCATCCCCTTAGATTGGGAGGCAGAGGGTTCCGGCACTCTCAGGAATGGTCGGACAAGGGACAGGAATGGGCGGGGCAGCTGTTCAGAGAAGGGGAATTCCTAACCTACGAGGACCTGAGAGACGCTCTCGGACGAGATTCGTTATCCATCTTCGAATACCTCCTGAAGGGCATCCTCTGCAACCCGACATGGGGCCCGAACCTGAGGAGACAGCGGACCCCCTTCGAGAAACTCCTCAATCTGGCGACCTCAAGGAGGGGGGGCGGTGTCCAGCATGTACAAAATCTTAAATACCTACGACCTTCAAGGCAGAAGGAACTTTCGTAACTTTTGGGACAACCTAGCTGGGGAAGAGATTTCCGAGGACTCCTGGGCCAGAATCTTCAAGATAGCATTTCACGGCAATGTGTTCACCTCGGACATGGAGCATAACTTTAAGGTGTTACAGGGGTGGCAAAGGGATCCCGCAAAGTTGTCGAGGATGTTTACGGGGGTTTCGCCTAGGTGCCCGAGAGGATGCGGGCAGACTGGCACCAGAGGCCACATGTGGTGGCTCTGCCCGAAAGTTCAGGACTACTGGGGTTTAGTGCGGGACTGGATGGCGGAAGTGGTAGAAGAACGATTGACACTAAATCCCTTAACAATGTTGTTGGGTCTCCCCCCAGAGGAAACAGAGCTGTACCGATACCCTAGGAAGTGGGAAACCATGCTGAGGGCGGGCAGAGTGGCCCTTGCTCAGAAGTGGAAAAGCCCCGAGCCCCCCTCCTAAGAGGACTGGCTGCTAAAAGTGAAAAATATGTTCCTGATGGATAAACTGACTGCGATGGTGAACAAAGAAAGTATCACTTTCCTCACAAACTGGTATGGGGTGCAGCAGTCTTGGGGCTGGGACGTTCACTGATTTCAATGCCAGACTTCCGGCCTGCATGAGCCGGGATCGACCCCGAAAGGTGAGATAATACGCCAGGGAACCCACGACCTGGGGTAAAGCGGCATCTAACCAACAGATGAAAGGCCACAAATCGCATCATTACCATGGTACAGACGAAGGACTGAACATTGAAATTCTCCCAAGGCAAATGCAGGTTTCTGGACACAGGGTAGGGGGGTGGGTAGAGGCTGGGGGGGGCAGGGGGCTTTCTTTTTGTTGGTTTCTTGACTGTGTTTGTTGTATCTAAAAATGCCAATAAAAACTAAAGTTTAAAAAAAAAAAGAATATAACTATAACTTAGCAAGAATATAATTACACCTGTCAAGGTTCTATAGACTACTTGATCCATCGGTGAATGGTGAGCATGGGATACCACTATACAGACCTACCTTTTCCTATGCTGACGACATCCTACTTTTTGACTGTACCCCTGTCGGTCTGCAGCATCTAATTGATGGATTTTCTGTATTTGTGGATAACCACTCTTTAAAAATGAATCCAGTCAAGACGAAAGTTTTGCAGTGCTCTAAGCGTCACAAGGGCTTCATCTTTCATTGGCAAATTGGTGCTGATCCTGTGGACAAGGTTGACAGCCTTGTTTACTTGGGTTCTTTATTTCATCTAAACCAGGGTTGTCCAAGTTACTGGGGTGGCTTAAGGGCCGCGCTTCTGCACTAGCAAATCAGCTCAGTAGGGTAGATGTTCGTTAAATGTTCATTACGTCCTTCCATTTAGTATTATGAAGGGAACTTTATCCCGAAGGTTCTCTATCGGTTGGACATTTATATCATAACCATTCTAGACCATTTGCCCATGCCCGAGGGCCTGATATGGAGGAGTGCTTTCTGCTTCCTAAGCTCAGTTCCTGTGGACACTATTGGATACAGGTTGGGCATAGTCTCATTGTTGTCTAGAGCACACTTGAAATAAATATCACTGTTCAGGGAGATCGTGTGCCCAAGGTTCATTGTAGATTTCAGTCAAATCCTGGAGGAGAAAGGTTTTGTTTTATTACATATGTATGAATTTTGTTGTGCTTTACTTTTAAAATCTGGAAGCACTGTGAAATAACTTGTAGACAACCCAACCAAAGCAAAATAATCTCTTGTTACTCAGGATTTGATTGACACTGTTGAAAGTATGCACAAGTACTCAACTTTGATCCATCTGTCGGATGACCATAACAAATTGGGGACACTAGCACCCTGCTTAGCAATCTACCTAGACAGGTTGAACAGGTGATTTTGACTTCTTTTTCGTTGGAACCTATATAGATGAAACAGATATTAGTCAGATATGGAAGACTATAGAGCAAGGTATTTTCAGGTTATGTGAGGAGATCAGTGAATGTCAAACGCTTAGGCACCTCCTGGCCTTTTGTCCTAAGATTCAGGGCTTGAGATGGGATATGCTTGGAAGGTTTTCAGGGTTATTTGCAATGCGCGATGAGGAGCTAGATGGCCTGGAAGTGCTGCTTGGCTGGACTTACAACATAGACAGTAGTTGCAGTGAATGGTTTTTTAATGCTTTTGAAACTTAAACAGGCTGAGTATGGGATGTTTAGCCATGATCTTGTTCTATCTTAGTAAATGGAATAATGTATGTTTTGTTTTAATGAACAAGACATTAGGAAATGTTTTGTAATGTTCTCTTTTAATTTATTGTACTCTTTCTCGTTTTTTTCTTTCTTTTGTTTTTGTGATTAAAGGTTATCTTATTTATGCTGTTAAAGCTTAATTTTTAACCAAACAACAATAAAAATAAAAAAAATGGACAAGATTAAAAAGTAAGTCTTACCGGCTCCATTTGAATATTATTCCTTCTATGACTTTAGGAAAAAATGGGATGCACCATGGGAAAGGGGGCGGACGGCTAAAGGGTTGTGGTAAGATGTGGGTGGATCATGCACTTATGATATGATATGATATTTCATTTGTATCGCACTCGTACACAAGTGTTTCAGAGCGCGACTAGGCAAGGGAGGGTAACAGGGGAGAACACAACACAGCAACAATGATCTTACTAGGCCCAGTGATAATTGAGAACGCGCAAGTGCATGGGACTGGGAAAAGGGAAAAAGTGCATGTAGGGGGGAGAGTGGAAAGTGCGGAGGAGAGCAGATAAATAATAATAAATAAAAAATAAATAGAAAGTGGGAGCAATAAACAGTGGTAGTACAGCCAGCAATTGGCAAGTGCTGTGTTTAAGGCAGCAGACTGGGTAAGTCTGATAAGTGCAGAAAAAGAAGAAAAATGGGGGGTGGGCTGTAAGGGTACAGAGCAAGGAGTGGCCAGGAGGCAGTGCAGGAGGGTGGCAGGGTGAGCAGGTACCTGGGCTCAGGGGATAGAGGGTGGCTAGGTGCACAGTGCCAAGAGAGAGCAGATCAGCACGGGAGAGGGGGAGCGTAGGCAGAAGCAAAGAGGAAGGTCTTGAGGTTCTTGCGGAACTGGAGATGGTTTTCCTCAAGCTTTAGATTGGCAGGGAGGCTGTTCCAGAGGGAGACCCCAGCCGAACATAGAGATCTACCTCCAGCTCATTTCTTTGAAAAACGATTGACCTGAAGGCAGTTAGAGGTAGAGGAGTGAAGAGCTCGAGAGGGGACGTATTTGCGGAGGGATTGCTGAAGGTATTTTGGACCCAAGCCCCAGAAAGCCTTGTGGACAATGCAGAGGGTTTTGAATTTAATCCTTGCATCCACTAGATTTCAGGGCTGGAGAGATACGATCCCAGGGTTTGAAGGCAAGGACAAGTCTTGCAGTCCTGTTCTGGATAAGTTGCAGAGGGCGGAGAGGAGAGGCAGGTAGATTTAGAAAGACTTGGTATGTCTAGGGCACACAAAGCCTTGCACTATAGAGTCTCTGGGCCAGATTCTCAAACAATTGTGCAAATGAAAGGAGTGCAAATATTCCATATAGAGTGAAACGATTTTGTATACCTAGTTTACTTAGAGGTGGGTATACAACCAATTTAATATATGGCTTGGCTAAACATTTTTACATTTTGGAAACGTATTAATGTAAATTGAGATCTTCAGTTCCATAAAAGGGTTATATGGGAAACAACCAATCAAGCAGAAAGTGTACATTGGTAATTGACTCTTTTTTATTAAGTAATTTTTATGTGAAGTGGAACTTGGAGCTTTATGGAATGAGAAAAGTAATATGTCCTGTGCTAATTGCATAACGATCAAGGTAGCTTTTGGAAGATGGTAAATGCAAATGAAAAGAGCGCAGACAGGGCGTCCATTTCATTTGCAATATTTTCAGAAAGGCTCCCATAACCTTATTTTCAAAGGTGCACCATTGTCTGTATGACAGACTCCCAGCAACTGTGTGGTTGCTAGAAACACATTTCACTGAGACAGGCAGATAAAGTGCCCGTCTCGGTGAAATGACTGAGAAAATAAAAAAAAAAACATTTCCATCTAATTTAACTCACAGCTGTACAACTTCAAAGAAAAATCATGGCATAGTCTGATGATTTGTGCTTCCAACTGCACCTGATCCCCCAAGCCGGATGTGGTTACCATTGTTTGTGTGGATTTTAAAGCGTATCACGTTAGTGAATTCGGGATGTCCTTTAAAAAATGCCCAGACACACCTACTTATTTGCATAAATGCACAAACCAGTAACAAGGGCATTTGAATGAGCGCATGTAAGGTGTGCTCATTCAGATGTCCTTTGTTAATTCAGCTGCCACTTTCTTTTTTAGCAAGTGAGGAGTATTTGGGCTAGCACATCTCTTCACTTATGCCAAAAATGTTTTGAGACTCTCACCCACTGTTTTTAAATGTTTACAAATAAGTGTAATTAAAGTGACGCAGAGCTTAGCTGCAGAAATACAAAAAAGAGCTTTAATTGGCAGGTTCCAAATTGGCACCTATTAGTGTAGGTTTTCTTTTATTTTCCTGTTTGAATAAAGATTTTTTATGATGAAATTAATTGCACGGTTCTTTTCACGTTTCTGAGAACTGTGATTTGTAGCGAGAGTTCATTAATGAGAATCACCTCTTTCCACTTCTGTAAGGTTTTCTGACCAAAGGCATCACATACATGACTTAATTTAATATAAAATGTAAGGTTTGGCTAATTTATCTTTTTATTGCTCCAAGCCCCTTTTATCTAGAGTTACTGTAGTTAAATCCCCATGCAAACGACTGTGCCAATTATTTTGGTTACCCAACAATAAAATATTAGCCCCACTTATATAGCAAAGATTGCAAAAATAAAGGCTTTGTGCAGTTATAGTTATTAGTTATTATTACAAAATCACAAGTTATTAGATTGCACGGAATTAATCACTTGTCAACATCTCTATAGCAACAACATAGCTCTATGATATTGCACTATAGTCTCACTGATTGCCGATTTTTAGCTCTGTTAATTTGCTTTTTATGTTGGCTTTAAACATTTTGCAACACATTAATTAAACAACGACGTCTATATTATTTTATTTTCCTGTCATCAATTTCATTCACTGTTTAAAAACACATGGCCTGATTCACAGAAGCGTTTTATAATGGCGCAATTCCATTGATAAACGCTCTGCGATTCGCGCCCACACTGTTTTTCCCAGGATCTCAAACTAAGAAGTACTACTTCACATGGCATTTTTAAGGAACTTCAAACAAAGTTAGTTATCATTTCTTAAAAACAAAATGACATAAGTTAAGGAGAGGACAGCACAACTTCTTTCGCTATGATAAAGAAAACTGAGCAACAAAAAAAATCTGAAAAAAACAGGAAATGGCTATATAATCCTTCCATGGATCTAAATAGAAAGACATCCTGAAGCAAAGTGATTAAAACATGCTGTCTTGGTAATTACAGAATGAATATGTGAAAAAATTGATAATCAACTGAATGTGAATTGCGTGACATGAGAACAAACGTTTGAAGATTCGGAAAGTAGATGTTCATTGTTCTGTGTCAGAAACTTGAACAATTATGGGACAGTGTAACTATGAGTTAGGGACGATTTTCATATCAATGATACATTTTCCTAACCTGTGTCAACTCCAGAACATTTTGCTGGACTGGTAGATTATTTGTCCTATACCTCTGTGAGGGGGAAACTTTTTCTACACTCACAGAGTCTTTTACTCTTTTTACGGGTGTCATTTTTAAGATGCTCCATAGTGCCTTTTTAATGTTATCACATACTGCCTATTGTTGCTGGGTTGCCCTTGGGGCTCCCCTTTTAACTTTCTCTGGCCAAACCTATGAGATCTACAGTTCCCAATGGTAGAAAAGATCTGTGGATCCCTTTTATATATTTTTAGGTGAGACCAGCACCATCCCCCCCCCACCATATGTGGAGTTCTGGGGAGATACTGGGTATCCCCTTTCTCATTTAAAATGTAACATTTATGTTATAGGGACAAACTTATCTTTAATGGCTGGGTGGCAGTGAACCTTTCATATTAATTTAGGGCACCTTTACCGCGGGCTGTTTCCAGAGCCCAGGTAAAGGCACCCATTTGTGCTAATTTCACCAAGATGGCCCCTGTCTTCTTTTTTCGTCATTTCTGTGTTCCTTGTCCTTTCCTGTTCCTTCCCCTGACATCCAGTGTGGGAACATCCTTTGTGTTAACTTTATCCTCAGTGGGAATCCTGTGGATTCCCTGCCCAGGCTCGAGAGTATCTGTGAAGGCAGGAAGGGAGGGAGGAGTCCAAAACTTTGCACTACTTTGTCTTCAAGCCTGATTGTGTGAATTTGGTTAAAACTGGGTGGACTGCCCACTCCCCAAGTTTGAATGTTGCATGGCTGTTTGATTGGCTGGGTTCCTGCATAAATTCCGATCCTGGAAGTTGAAAAGGTATTTGACCACTGGAAACAAAACTGAAGAGGAATATGAAGAAACAAAGGCCATAGCTATATCCAGTGACCAAAGCACCTGCTGTGTAACCAGAGCCTGCTTAAACCCTTCCTTAATATTGACCTGGGGATCCTGAAACAGGCAACCCTGAACCAGAGCGTAGTGAAACCCACTAGGCTCGAGAAGGCCTGCATTGTGGCCCATCCCACATTGTACTCCGAACTTGTGGGCTGCATAACCCCAAATACCCTGGGAACTCAAGCCATTGTTCAGTGCACAGTCTTCTGAATTCCGAATCTTACTAAAACTTTGTGGGCTCCCTGCTGGACCTCCAGAGGCATGAATGGAGTCTGAAAGTTCCCCTGGTCAGAGTGCTAGACCTTGCAAATGATGAGAATCCAACCAGCGATATTCAGTATTCCTCTGGTTCTTGAAAAGGGTGCCCAAACCACAGAGCTGCATCCAGCTGTGAGGAAAGTCTTGTATAGTTTATTCTCCCATTATCCGTTCTGCAAAAGTCCTTCCAAAGTCGTGTCTTCCGTCTTCTTGACAAAGGTATCCATTGACTGGGTTTTTGGCTGCAGATACTGAAGTCTTCCTGCTGCAACTCTTCTTCTGTGATGAGGTACTGTGTTGGCTGGGCTATTTTATCTACTTTAAGCCTTTGTGATTTCTGTATAGCTTTGGGGGGTTTCCTGTGATTGGCCACTCATCCTGATCACCCAGGCACACTGCGGAATCCTCCTCTGGTGTCTTCTCTGAAGTCCGTGGACCCTCAACTAACTTTAAAGTGAAATACTTACTTGTTTGAACAGTCTTCCTCTGGAACTCTGGCTTTGCCTGCAACTGAACCCTATTTTCCCCTCCTACAGCAGGCACCTAGAACACTAGTGTCCCTATTCTGCCTCTGAGAGAACTCATGCTATAGAATAAGGGAAGGAATGGATAAGAAAAGGGATCTGCCTTGAAAAGAATAACACGTTTCCAAAAGTGACTTACCTGTAATAGAAGTTGGTTGGTAACTGTAACTCGTAGAGTGAACAGTTACATTAGTTCTTACTTATCTTGAAAGTGTTCTGCCACTTGTAAACGCATACGCAACGTTATTACTTACCTTAGATATGTTCTGCCATTCTGTAAAGTATAAAGTCTTACTTTCCTTATTAACTGTCTCGCCACTCTAAAAGAAAGTAGATAGTAGGTTGATTCACTCACCTGGGAATTGTGTCCCCCTCTTCCTAAATGTAATGCTGTTGGTTTCACTATACTATTCCTGTTAGTATATACATGTATGAATGTCCCCAATTGGATTTTTCTGCCACTGACTTTCTGTTAGACTGTTCAGAATAAGTCTGGCTTAGGTTATACTTCCCTCTAAGTTGCTGATAGCTCCTTTTGAAAAGTGTGTAGGTTTTACTTACCTTGTGTTAGCTGTGTGCATCCTCAAGCAAGTTAAAGAGTTATTGTTTATCTCAATCTGTGTTGCACTGATCTGAAAAGCTACTGTAATAGAATATTACTACATTATCTTTTACCTGCCTAGAAAAGCTGTGTGCCATTCCTGAAAAGTGTTCTTAGATGTAGCTAACGTTGGTCTGCCTTGAGCCATCCAAAATTAGTGTAATATGTTCCTACAGATCTAAGACTGTGCTTCACTGAGCTAAAAAGTAAGTCTAATTGTAGATGACACCATAAGCTCCAACTCCCCTATTATAGCTGTGTGTTATCCTGGATCAGAGTTGTAGGTTTTTACTGTTCCTAGAATAATTGTTCCACTAGTCTGAAAAGTATATTGTCCAGTTGACCTGCTATTTGATTTCTTGCTGAGCATCACAGTACAACTGCTAGGGTCTAATATCCTTGTATTACTGTTAGCCATCCAAAAGTGACTATTGGTTTTGACTTCCCTAGAACTACTGTTAGATGTTCCAAATAAGGTTATATGCTTTCTGGGACTATTTGTATTTAAATAAACCCTTTACTTTACAATGCATAGTGTTTCAGTGTTTCTTTGGCCATATGTGTATTACAATTTCTTTGTACTGATTCTGCAGCTCCCAGCTAGGATGAGCGTTGCTGCTCTGTCTACGCTACCCTGACTCAGGTGGTACAGCCTAATACTAAGATTGGATTCTTGTACTGTCTCAGTTGTATGGTTTTGATGAAGTCAATGCTACGGCTTCTGTCCTAACACTATGAAGCAGAGACAATCAAGATATTATGCACTTTGTAAATATTATTTATGCACTGCTTTTCAATTGATATATGTCACTCTCAAGCTGTGCTCTCTAGCTAGTCAAAGATGTAATGTTTTTTTCAGTGAGGGCCATCATGACCTGTATGACCAAAATCTTTAGAAGGTTCATGTAGTTGATTGTCCTCTGCATTGGGCCAAGCAAACTTCATTTATTTCTGCTTGTTTTAGCACCTTGTTTTGGATGGATCGTGTTGTGTTTGGTGCCGCAATTAAGGTTTTAGGTAAAGCACCACCTTTGCCTATGGGTTATTTACCAGAAGCTTTTTGCATTTGAAGGTTTCCCAAACTTTGGTTACTGCTTGGACTTTTACATGTACGTGGCAATTTTTCTATTAAGTAATTAACAACATGGCTGAATGGATGAATATATCATGTCAAATAACTGTCAAGGAGATTCATGTGCACAACCGTAGCCCAAATGGGACCACTTTGGCATGCCATAAATATATCTTTGCCCAGTGGAGTAACTTTGCTGAAAATGCTGGGGGGGACATGACATCTGAAGAAAAGGTGTGCCAGCCAAATGAAGGGGTACAAAATAGTGTGCCATGAAATTAGGGGGGACATCCCTTACCCTTCCACCCCCAAAAGGTACGCCCATGTCTTTGCCCATGTCATTGCTTATTATTGGGCAATCGGGATGACTCCTGCCTTAATTTTCATTGGACTATAGTTTCCTAAGTAGGAAGCAGAGGATATAAACATGTAGATAATACATGGAGAAAAGTGAATATTTCATGGAATACAATATTTTGTAATATCAACGGTAGAGGTGATGGAGTAAACAATACATGTCCTGCCATTACCTGTACGTCCCTCTTTCTCGTCCTGGTATTTAATCTTTAAAAGCCCTCTCCCTTCCCAAAAGACGTATCCAATAAAATTCTTCCAATTCTATTACCCCCCCACTGCATTATTTTTGTGTGCTTACAAAGCGGTGGGTGTCAATAAGACTTTGTGTGTCTTTCTCTGTCTTTCTCACAGTCAGTCTGCCATCTTGGCTGGTTCTGGCATTGTCATTCCCCTGCTGTAGGGTGGTGAGAATGTGAAGACCAGGTAAAAGGAGGGTGCCCACTGTAAGTATGGAACCCCTGCTCAGCTGGGTTGTAAAGACTGGGAGGGACCTGCCCTCTAAGTGAGCAAGGTAACGCAAGCCTCAGCCCATACCCTTTACCCCTTGTTCCGATAAACCGGGCGTTTGAAGCACATGGATGGGATAGAAATATAGAGTGATCTCTACTCTCCCTGCCCTCCGCTCGCAATTCTGAACACAGACAGTGGTAAAGCACAGCCCAACCAGTGTCCCTTCCCGTCCTCCCTATCCTATGAGACCAGCAAAGCAGGGCCACCAGTGGATGGACAGGATTGGAGCTTGCCGGCCTTGCCCTGGGATAAACACTGTGCCTTCCCTCCCTCAAGCATTCAGCAAGCTGGGTGGCTGAAAATGGAACAGGAAGGGTGTGGAGGTCAGTGCCCCTAACCTATGATTCTTGGAAGGCAGGTAATGGCAGCCACCATAGTTATTCCCAGTAACTGAATGGAATGGCTGTCCCCACCCAGTGGTAATGGGGTGGTTTTAGTAACGTTTTCTCTTTTAGCAATTTTCCCTACATATTCTATGGACCACAAAAGTTCTACTTTTGTTTTCATCTAGATCTGACTTTTTACAGTGTAGTGACTCCACTGGGCATTTGCTCATGTGTTATAGGGAAACTGACCAGTTCTTCAGGCTGTCAGTACTGGGAAACTATGTTTTTATTAGTCTTTTAACTTTGTTATTTTTTCTGGTAGCTTTTTGTTATTGCACAATGCACTACACTGGGGTTTCTTTTGTATGGCCCTCGACTACACTCAAAGGGATTTTCTGGTTACCTAAGATTTGCCTAAGGTCGAACTGGTGGCAGTAGTTACTTTTTTAAACTTGTTACTGTACTTTTTGTAAGCATTATTGCGTTTGCCACATTTGGCTACTAACAGTGGCCAGTCCAAACATTGCCGTGCCACAAGGTGTTTTGTTTTGTTCCTTGGCCAGCTTGTCCTTTGGCCTTCCTCCTGCCATGCCAGGTCAGGACAATCATTTTATGGTCATGAACTTGCCCAGGAAAGGCTTTCTTTTCACAGGCTAGTGCATACCATGTGAGTGGGGTCCCAGGAAATGGGCTGGGACTTTCTGTTCCCAATCCACATACTGGTGTCTGAGAGTCTGGTGGTCATGCTTGCCTGAAACCCACAGTGGTCCACTGGTATGCATGTGTGGAGCAGATCTAGTAATTGGAGGGCTGAGTCTGATCACTTAATTGACTTTGGGATAAGAAGAGGTGTCCTGCAGCCATTTCAGCAGATCTGAAGAGCAGCCAAGTATTCTGTAGTAGCTGAGAATACTGCGAACTGCCTGTGGATAATCCCCGAAGAGGTCTGGCAACCAATATGACTGGTAACCCTGTCTGGCTACTGATCTCTAAACCTCTGGATTTGCTTCTACAGAAGGTGGTGCGTGAGTTAAAGACATTCATAAATGAATAACTGACTTTGAAAAGTCTCTTCACTCAGCTTCCTACTCAGCTATTATTATAGGCACTACTTTTGATATTGGCACTAAAAACGGCATTCATGTGGGTCTAACAGAAAGGGACAATATTAACATGGCTGCGCAAAAGTACAATGTGTGTATTTAACCTTTTGCTTTAAGGTAGTTCTGTGGCAAGTACATTATTGGGATGAAACACCATACACAATACATTTTCTTTAGTAAACATGGTTTGCAGTTACATTAAATAACTTAGTACACACCAAAGTCAAAGGCAAGGAACAATGGGACTTCTAATTAAAAACACTGGTGAGCCATGTATTGCAGGCTCCTACAGTAGGATAGAGGGAGGGGGGGAGTAAATATGTGTCCACACTTAGAAACCTCTTGGTATTAAGTGCATTATAAATCATAAAATATTTCATTCTTCTTTCCATTGCTATGTTGACTAATTTTCTAAACGACTGTCTCACAGAATGGTGAATTGAATAAAGAGAAGGAAAGATTTTTTAAAAGATTGAATGTTTCCAAGTTTTCTCACAGAAATGTTAATAAGAAAAGTCCTGAAAAAATAGACCAACAATCAAGAGCGTAAATAATGTGCAGGTCTTTATTCTAAAACCTTTAAAAAAACCGCAAATTACTAACACATTCACCAAATAAATATATAAAAATGATGTAGGACATTTTTCACAATCTTCATTGATATGTTTGTTCACAGTATTCAAAACAATAAACAATCTTCTATGTTAGCAATTTACCCAGCTTCTGTGACACACACATCCATATTGGCCAAAAATGAAATTGCAGTTTTTGAGTACATACATTAGCACCCTGGGCGGGGGAGCCAGCCAATCAGGTGGCTAGAAACACAGCTGGTACAAGTGCACGTTCCAAGCCCCCTGGCAGCCGGCTCTCCCCGCCCCCATCTCCCCCACCCCTGTTTTTTTTTTCTTTATTAAACCCCTGCACCCTACTTACCTTATTTTGGCCGCACCTTCCTCTCTGCTTCCCACAGTCACCATGGAAAGGGAAGAGGCGCTCCGTACGGAGACCCACCTTCCCTTTCCATGGTGGCCATGTTGGTTAAGGATTTTCCCTCCTACAATGGGACGTGCACAGTGTCCCATTGTAGGATAGAAAATCCTTTGTTTTTAGCACCATGGGTTGCCGCTTTGGTTACCCGGGGTGCTAATGGCCTCCACGGGCAACACCGGGGGATAACGGCCCTGGGCCCTCGTTAATGGCCCATGAGTCGCTCGGCTCCCTTAACTGGGGACGCATGCCATTACCCCCAGGTGTTGCCCATGGAAGGTACATAACGCCACAGTAATGTCTAATATACACCAATCTGTATTCCTTGTAGCCGTACATGTTTCTGGCCTAACTATGCCACCCAATGCTGGACATTCCTCAGGGGCTGAAAAAGTAGAAAAAGGTGTGAGGTCTGAATATGCTTAAATGTCAGTTAAACTACATAGTTTCCTGTAGATAATTATTCACAATCTGTGATCCTACGCCAATGACCTAAAAATAGAGAGTAACATATGCTTAGTTTAAAAGTAACTACCTATGGGCCTCATTACGAGGTGGGCGGTAAGGGATTACCGGCACCGGTAAGGGCACCAGTGCCGGTAATCCCGGTAATCCCTTACCGCCCTACTACGAGTTCACTTTGCGGGTCCTCCCTTAATGCCTGGTGTTTCCAGGCGTTAAGGACGGGACCCGCAGCGGTACCGTTATTAGCGCCTTCCCCATTCCCATTGAGCCCTATAGGGGCTCAAATGGGAATGGGGACTGGCCCTGGTGAATGGGGAATTACAAGTCCCGCCAACCTTGGAATGGACCAGTAATTACTGCATTCACCAGGGCAGAGTCGGAACGAGTTTGGAGGCAGCCATGGCGCTAATAGCAACATGGCTACCTCCAACCTCGTAATGAGTTGCTATTAGCGCCATCGTGTGGGGAAGGGCCAATGTTCAATGGGGAATTACCGCCCTCATTACGATACTGGCGCTAAACCATGGCGCTATTAGCACCATGGTTGATGCCGATATCGTAACGAGTCCGCCAATGTTCAATGGGGAATTACCACCCCATTCCAAGGTTGGCGGGGCGGTAATTTTCTACCATGTTCTGCTCTGTTCAGTGACATTTGGCTCCACAGCACTACATTTTGGATAGACCCATGCTCTTCTGGCGTCATTCCTCCACAATATCAAAACTGCAGTAAGCAGAATGCCACCGAAGGAGGTGCCGTATTTCTATGATCATTTTACAGTGTCGCTACTATGGAGGAGTGGCACCAGAATAACCATGAATACAGTTTCCGAAATTGCTGGTTGCCAGGTTGGTTTTCAGCCAGTCCTAGCAACCCCTGCACAGGATCCTAAAGTGGTGCTATCAGTGCTCTCTCCGAAAAATCCGACAACATGAGAATATTTGTTAATTACCGAAAGCGTAGTTAAACCTTAAAACAACTTTTTCGTTAATTAACACCTAGTTCAGAATTGGGCCATGAGTCCTAGCTCAGGGGTTCATTTTACTATTATGTCTCTTCCTTCTTTGGATTGCAGAAAGTTGTTTTAACTCAAATGTCAGTCCCTCTTCCAATTGCCCTGGATCCTATCAGGGATGCATATATATCAAAATGTATATTATATTAATTGGACTGACTTCCCCCTGTTTTCATAATAGAATCTTGTTATTTGGAGTAGTAGGGGTCCACTACTTTCCTAAACCCCTATTCAGTGAGTAGAACTTGGTTGTTCTCAAGATAATCCCACAGCATCCTATTTAGCTGGAGATCCACATCAGACACATAGCGGGCATTTAACATGGCGCCCATTTTATAGGAAATGCATTACGTGATGTAATGACATCATCATGTGGTCCTATGATTAAATCAATGTGTAAGTACGTGGCGGCTACCGATGGAGACAGACTTAAACATTCTGATAAGTAGCTCCATCAATCTAAACTGATTGGTCAAATAATTATAATAGTCCCCAGTCAAAAAGGAAGATCATCCTGGAATCATTCTGGAGTCATCCGATGACTCCATCCTAGGGTCATCCATGGATAGTTCAGGAATATCATCCAAATTCATCTTGAAGTATGTGTACAGGCCAAAGTATTTAAATGAGATGACTCTAAAGTTATCACAGAAACTATTCCAGGATGAGCTTGGATTACTTCCACTGATGATCTTGGATTAATCCAGTATGACTCCATGACAATTTCAGGATGAGTGGGGATTACTTCAGGATGACTTTGGGATACTCTAGGATGACTCCATGACAACTTCAGGATTACTCCAGGATGACTCCACGACATCTTAAGGATGAGTGGGGATTACTCCAGGATGATTTTGGATTACTTTAGGATGACTCCATGACAACTTTAGACTGGGTTTTGAATTGTGAATGATTATTGGAGACCACTCCACGATGAGTTTAAATGATTTCATGATGCTTCCAAAAGATTTAGGAAATGGGTTTTAATCACCCCAGGATGTATCCCTTTTGAGTAAAATTGGTGGTATTAATTTAGAATAACTCTAGAGTTATGTATAGTGTACTGGAAAAACTCTATCGAATTTTGCAGCCTTAACTTTCCATCGTTGCCTTCTATGCTGGAGCCTCCAATGTCGTTAACTAAGTTTGCTGATTTAGTGTACGAATCTACAAATCCCCCCCATGTCACGAACCAACCTCTAAACTCCCTCATTTCAATTCTTGCCTTTAGCTAACATGGCCTCACACCCAATAAACTCCCACAATTACAAAGCACTGCACTAAAGCACACCTCCAGCGCCCTATACAGAATCTGCTCCCAAGCAAGCCAATGACAACCCCCAGTCCTTACGCAGAGTCCCACGCACCACTTAGACACTAAGACATGAACTCTGCAAACTGCAACAATACCTCAGAGAAGGCCGATTATTTCAGCATCCAGGCCCCCCTGAACAGACACAAACAGCACCAAGGTACAGCCCCACACACATACACTCACCCCGCCATAGGTGTCCAGTCATTATCTCGAAAACAAAATGTCGAATTACAATAATGTCGAAACAATAATGTCGAAAACAAAAATGTCGAATTGTTTTTTTTTTAATTTACATGTTTTTTTGGGGTTCCGGTGGTAAAAAAAAGCGGTAAAACATAAAAAAAAATTAAAAAAGGGGGGTTGGGGGGGAACCCCCCCATTTCGAATAAAAATCAACAAAAAAAAAAATTCGACATTTTTGTTTTCGACTTTATTTTTTCGACATTATGACTTTCGACATATTTGTATTCGAGATTATGACTATAAACCCCCGCCATACCCACACATTCAGACCTACCCAGACACACACCCAGCCCCCTCAAACATCTCCACGCACTCGTCACCTGCCCCCCCCACCCACAAACACACCCTATCAAAACAATATGGATTGAAAGTGCATTATTACTGGATATTCCCAAAAATTTAAATCCTCTTTAAATCCTCTTTAACTGCAGAAAATCCAATTCCTTTTGGCTTAATGCACCCGCAATATGTTAATTATAAATCCTCAGTGGAATGCAATCCCTAAACAGTCCGAGCAATCCGATTCCCAATCAATCCAGGAACAATCCCAAAACAATCCAATCCCAATCCCTGAACAATCAAATCCCCAAATAAATCCAGCGATGGATTCCGTTTGTCTTCCGTTTGGCTTGATGCACCTGAACTATGTTAATTTGAATGCAATCCCAAAATAATCCTGCTAAAATCCAAATACAATGCAATCCCCAAACAATCCTATAGAAAACCACAAAATACGTTAACTATAACCCTTAAAAGAAACCTTCCAAAAGTGATTCCACTCATTGGGCCTTAGTCATTTGGGTACAATGACATGAAAGTCGAGCAAGGTTAATGGGATTATTTAAAAAATAATAAAAATAAGAAAACACACACAACACCTGCTTTTTAGTCAATTGTATTTATTAAAAGAGGCACAATGCTGTTGAACCTAAGACTGTGTACATAGCACACACACATGACTGTAGTGCAATCCCAGAACTGGGTGCTTTGCTATTTGTGGACATGAATGGATTACAAAAAAAAACACAATACCAGCCAGGGAGTCAAATGTGGACCCAGGCTAAACCCAGAGATCAAGGAAGTCAGGTGGGGACCCAGCCCAGGCAGCAAGGGAGTCAGCTGGGGACCCAGCTCAGGGAGCAATTGTGAAGGTGGTACCCAGACTCAGCCTGGCTTGTAAGGAAGTCCAGTGGGGTTCCAAAACCAGCCAATGAGTCAAATGGAGACCCGAGGACAAGCCCATGGAGCAATGGAGTCAAGTGGTGACCCAGCCCAGGGAGCAAGGGTGAAGGAGGGACGCGGAACCAGCCCAGGCAGCCAGATGGGTACCCAACCTAGGGAAGTCAGGTGGAGAACCAGAACCAGCCCATGGACAAGGGAAAGGGGGCAACAGACCCAGGCCAAGGAGCTGGATGGTGGGAGGGGGTCATGACCCATCCCAGGGAGCAAGACGGAGGTGGGGACACCAACCCAGCCCAGAGAGTAAAGGAGAGGGTGACAGAAACCCATCCCAGGGAGCAAAGAGGAGGGATACCTGCCGGGCCCAAGCAGCAAGAGAGTCAGAGAGCGGAGAACACAAAAGCATGCAAAGGAGTAAGGGGGAAGAGAGACCCAGCTCCAATGCAGGGAGCAAGCGGGCCTGCGGGCAGGGGCAGAATACCCCAGGCAGCAAGGCAGATCCTCTGAACAAGGCCAGGTAGCATTTTATAATACAATAACTAAAGGTTTTGAAAAATAAGATGAATTTTGCATTCCTTAAATTGCAACTAGACTTGCGTCGAAAAAGACAAGTCAGGGGCCTTCCGCTTCAGTCGGTAGATCCCCATTTTGTTTGGCAGTGCTTTTCAGGCTCTGCAAAGTCAATTTCCGTTGCTTTAACTATTGAATTCTGAAATGCAAAAAGATAGAATTCTGTAGGAATGCTTGAAAAGAGTTAGCAAAAAACATCTAACCAACAGTTAAATCTTGAAAGGGGGTGCTCAACAAGCGTTATAACTGTGCTGAAGGTGTGCGTGACACAGGGATGCATGGAGTCAAGGAAGCATAGTAGACAATTTGCACTGTACAATCGCCAAATATATACATTAAACGTGTGTTCTGAATGGCATTATGTACCTTTTATAGCTTCTTGTCGATGACAATCCAATGTTAATTTTCCCTTTTCTGCATTTTGCTACATTCAAAGTCCAGCAGTTTGTTCAGCAGGTAGCGGGTCAAGTTGCTCGTCTGTCTTTTTTTGCTGTCATCACAATCTCCCTTGGTTTCACAGGGTTTGCCATGAAGCCTGTAACAAGAAGAATTTTCCTCTGTCCATATAAGAAATGAAAAATGAGTAGATTTTTCAAAACAGAAAAACTGTATCAAGGTATGGAAATTGTTCGGATTTCAATATTTACTAAAGCCACATCCACAAGTATATGCTCTATTTTTGGTAGTCTGTTTATCTTGTTTCCTTACTACTTTTTTGCCTAACTGGTTATTTATTCACATAGTATTGAGCTTTGATGAAACAGCTTTGTAAGCACAATACATACAATTATAGCTCTGTAGGCTTAGGCATATAGTCGATTGCAAATGTTACAAGGGTATCGACCCCAAGATGTCTTCACAGGAATGCCGGGAGAAGAGGGGAGAAATGAGGCAGAAGAAGAATAAGATTTCACTTGCATATTGACTGAGAAAATAAAGCATTACTTTTAATAGGGTGTCAAACAACTTGCTTTTTACTCAAGGGGTGCTTACTTCTGATGCTGTTGCCGGACCAGGATCAGGCACTCGGTGGTTCCGGTCCCCCTCTTTTTCCACTGAAGAGCCAGTTCCAGGCACTTTTGATGGCCAGCTTCTGATGCAAATGTCTATCCCAGTACACTGAAATAGTAGCACAAACATTAATATTACACATGACCAGTGACCAAATTCCCTTCTACCCCAACTGCCCCACCCCTCTTTCCCCGAACGGCCCCAGCCCTCTTCTTCCCCAACTACCCCCCTCCTGTCCCTACCATTCTTACACCCCCATACATACAATATCTCCCAACAATGCGCACACAATATCTTTGACCCACAACCTCACCCTCACCCGCACAACCTCTCCCAACCACCCAGCTACTCGATCACTCCCTCTATGCAGATAAAGGGGCCAAAAAACCAATATAAAACCCCCAAATAAAATAAAAACACACATTAAAAGAAATTCTAATTTGAGATACCATTCTTGAAAAAGGTAGCATATTTGCATTGGAATAGCAGACTAATTCCTCTTGTTGTCTTTATCCATCCTGGCCTCGAGAGTTCGTAAACACCAATAAGATAGGTCCGCGCCAGCAGCTTTCACCAACAACACTGTTTGCATCTGCTGGGGAAAAAAGACAATGGGCCTCATTATGACCCTGCCGAAACGGAAACAATGGTGGCGGTAAATCCGCCGCCACCGTTGTTTCCGGACCGGCTGATTCCGAGTTCTGCAAGCGGGAGATGTCACTCCCACCAGGTCTGACCTGATGGAAGTAATGCCACCCGCCTGCAATCAGTGTTTTCATTGTCCTATTGGACTCCATGGGAATGGGGATTTCCGGAATTCCACCTCTGGAATTACCGGGTCACCGGGGTTGTAATGCCCCGGTGATTCCGGCAATCACGGAGGCGGAATGGAATTTCAGGTCCGGCGGCAGCCTGACAGTTTTTCCGGCACGGCTACCGCCAAACTCGTAATGAGGCCCAATATGTCAGAAATAGCCCATGCTTGGGCCAGCCACCCAGCCACTCATGAACCCACTCCCTCCCTCCAAACGCAGTGTGTGAGATGCTCTGGAGTCACCCACCCAGTGCCCCTCATTCTTTGTGTTGACAGCCTTTCAAGTGGGGCAATTTATAAGTCATGGCTCATTTCAGAATTCATTATTTTTACATAGTATGTGCTTAGCATTTCAGTGTTAAGAATTGAACATAAGGCATTTTAATTCCACAGGCAAGCCCATGTATCATTTAGCTGACCAAACCAATGCATTCTTCAAAGAGAATTAAAATGCCACACACACAAAGTTTAAAACTATTTTCTTTATTTTCATGTCTCTTTATTTGAAACACCAAAATGTTTTTTTTGTATATTTCTTTTTAGTTACATATGGTGCATCCCTTGGAAGGTTAACTGTCATTCTCTTGTTTAAGTATTCTAGTGGCTGCTTTGGGACATGTGCTAAATGTGTTTAGCATTAAAGGTCTTTTCATTTTCTAAACAAGCCAGCCACTGCCTAACACGCACACCAGATGGCAACTCAATGTCACTTGGCATCTTGATTAGCAAAGTAGAGTTCATTGTGTGTCACCATGCAGACAGTAGTCTATGGCAAATCAATGCAGTTATATGTGTGCAGCAATGTTTTGTGCCCTGCACAAGCCACCACCCTTTTGGTTAATGGTGTCTATGTGGCGCTCTAGTATGTAACAGCACATATGCCTGTTTTTGTCTGTTGTGTTTAAAGTCCATACAATAGCATCAGGGCCAGCGTTGGGGCAGGGAGGGCTGGTCGATTGTCCAGGGCACCATAGCCCCGAGGGCATCAGCTCGAGGGAGCTTTTCAAGGACTACGCCGAGGATGCATGGTGGGGAAAGTGTCCTTTTGAAATTAAATGCGCTTGCGGGAGCGGGTGCATTTAACAACAATAGGCTGATGGCACCCTATTGAGATAATTACCTCCCTGCTGCGACACTGGAGCGGGGCGGTTTTCATTAGAATAGGGCGCTAATGCTTGCATCAGCGCCCTATTTCAGTGATTAACTCCCTGCAAAGGATTCTCACCCAGGGGGTGCTTGCTATGTTTAGGCCTGTTGCTTCTATTTTCGCCCAACATGGTCTCAAGCTTTACCCCTGCCACACTGGGGATTTTGAAGGTGCTGGGTGCCTGCTTTTGACTGGGATTGCAAAGGATTCTCACCCAGGGGTGCATGCTATGTTTTGGCCTGTGGCTTCCATTTTTGCCCAACATAGTCTCAAGCTTTACCCTTGCCACATTGGGGATTTTGAGGGTGTTGGATGCCTGCTTATGGCCGGGATGGCAAAAGATTCTCACACAGGGGGTGCATGCTATGTTTAGACCTGTGGCTTCCATTTTCGCCCACCATAGTCAAAAAGGTGTGCTTAGCAAAGCATTTGAAAATCATTCAGCACAATTGCAACTAAGCAAAAGCTGAATGACAATCAGTATTAGTCCGCAAATCATCCTACACACTCAGTGATGCTCTGAAATAATCAGTAAGCCATCCCCAATTCATCAAACACAAACATGTTTCATGGCGATGCTCTTGAACTGATCAGTAGGTCATCCCAGAATCATCCCTAAATCATCAGGGACAAACATGTTTTTGCTCTTGAAATAATTGGCAGGTCATCATGCACCAAGTGTTCACAAGAAACACGATAGAACAAAAGCTCATCAGCATAGGAGCAATAAGAGTGGCCATTTTATGCTGAGACGTTGGGGAGACATAAACACATTTTAATCCTGTGGAATTCTTTTTCTGAATATCTCCTTGAAGATTTGTGTGCTCCAACACATATAGTGTCATAATGTTCAAACTACTGATGCTAGAAAAATATTGTATCTTTCATTTTATTTCAAGCATGAGGTCTTAATAGAATAATAGTGTAAATGTTTGAAGTGCCCTTAATTTGTATGTTATTTGTCACCCTTTATAAGGATGGTGCCTGAGTGCTTTTCGGACCACTGTCCCAGCACGATTTACATATTTCAGATATTTATTTGTACCCTGTATTTTCGGAAGATGCCTGGGCATATGTATTTTTACATTTTAGTTGTATCCATTTTAATGGAAAGTCTGTTTCGTTTTCCTCTCATCCCTGTCCCACAACTATCTATGCAAGTCATCCCTTGCAGTGATCTATCTATGCAAGTCATCCCTTGCAGTGATCTATCTATGCAAGTCATCCCTTGCAGTGATCTATCTATGCAAGTCATCCCTTGCAGTGATCTATCTATGCAAGTCATCCCTTGAGGTGATCTTGATGGTTATTATTATACCTCTGTACAGTGCATACCTTGCTCAGCAGTGCCACACAGGTCATAGAGCCAAACATTGTAAGCACGAACTTACAAGTCATCAAGTAAACATCAGAATTAATGATCATGGTCCAATAAAATAACTGAATATGCTTTCCACTTCCCAAGATATTCCCCTGGGAGATAAGAGGTATCCACAGAAATATTCGATAGAATTGTATGATATGATAGGTTATTTATAACACACTTAATACCCAGAGGTTTCGAAGCACGGCCCTGGGGATGGAACCTGTGTTGCTCCGTGTAGCTTTGCTTCCAAGGCAAGCACGCTGCCCATGGATTATCCTCCTGAGACAATAAGTTTGTATTGACTTGGGACATAAAAGTATATTTGTTCGTATTTCGCCTGCACAAAAATGTCATACAGTCGAACATTTAAAAAAAGATACCATTCGGAGCCATTATAGTAAGCAAGAGGAGCGGGGGTGAAGGGGGTGTACCCCGCGCTTGATTAAATTAAGTTAACAAAAAAAAATAAAAGAGGTTAGTGAAGGGGACCAGCGTCGCAGGGGGATGGAGGAGATGGCAGCAAACACCGAGGTGAGTAAGGGGCTTAAGGAGAAGCGGCTTGTCAGAAATGTCTTCGGGATAAAAAACTGAAAGGAGTTCAAATACCGTTCATTTTTTTCTCACTCAGACATTTTTCATTTGAATATTTCATGGACATCCGAGATAATGATATACCAACATAGCATTCCACCTTCTTAGCTGAGTATGATATCCTCTCTCGCTCAGTGTTCAATTGGGTAAGCACTAAATTGCTTGCTGCTCGGCCTTTTTACACCCTTTCTCTTGCACAATCCTAAGGAACCCCTTTTCACCAGGGTAATGGCAATAAAAGACGAAAAAAGGTCCAGATGCCCTGCATCATACACAAGGCCTTCACAAGGGGGTGGGGGGCAGGAGGGGCGAAAATGCCCCGGGCCTCGCGCTTGCGGGGGTCTCGCGGCACCCTCTTCTCAGTAGAAGGCAGCACAGTCCACCCGTGTCCTTTATTCACACAGGGGACTGTGCTGTTGGCTCTCTGCCCCTGCAATGATTTTGCTGTTTGTTGCAAAACCGTTTGGCTCTGCAACAAACAGCAAAATAATGGGAGAAAGCAGAGCTCAGAAGTGAGCTATTTCTGCCTCCGGTTATTCAGCTGACAACGTAAACATGCAGAATGACAAGAGAGGACTCCTCTCCTGTCAGTCAGTGCTGTCAGTCAGTGCGTTAACATTGCTCAGCATGAACACGCTGACTGATAGGAGAGGAGTTCTCTCCTGTCAGGTTGTCTACGTGTCAGAGTGAAGGGAGGGCCATCCGGGCCCCCGTGGCCGCGTGGGTGCTTTTGAAGGGTGCATGGAGGTAAGGTAAGTGTTTTTTATTTTAAATTAAATGTGTATATATGTGTATTTAAATAAAATGAGTATGTATATGTGTATGAATGCATGCGTGCATGTTGGTGTTTATGTTTGTGTAAATGCTGTATTTCATTTTATGTTTGCATGCAATGAGTTGTGTGAATGGTGGATGAATGAATGGGTGAAAGTGTTGTATGTGAGAGTGTGCGCCAGCCCCCACCCCTAAATGTAGCCGCCCTGCGGGCCACTTCATTGCTGGGTGAGTTCATGGCATCAGAGGTGCGCCTAGGCTAAAATTCCAGGGGGGAGGGCGGACTAGCACTTGAAATGTTGTGAGAGGTGCTAACTTCAGAGGCTGTAAGGGAGGGGCGAACTTAATTGTGTGGGGGCATCTAACATCTTTCCACATTCAAATGAGACTATTCTGGTGAAGCTTCAATGTTACAAGCAGCTAACTCTCACCTTCATTTCTGAAATGTCACACTTAAAGACTGCATTGAGAATGAGATATCTCATGTCACCACTTCCCTTCTAATCACTCCCCTGGCATGTAAGTGCTAACCCCACATCACGATTTCAATTACCTAAAAATGTATACATATGAATGCAGGTGCTAACAGTGAAATGTTTTATGTTACTAATTGCAGGACCTTTGTTAACAGCGAATCCCAGGCACCATTTACTGTTTGTGTCCTATTCTGTCTGGCCATGGCTCTCTTGGTCAGCCCGGCAGGGGTTGGATGACAGTTTTGAAAGCAGATAGTGAGTGGGGCCAAAAAAACCATGGCGTTGTCGGTCTCCCCACTGAGGGATGGCATCTGGACCTTTCAGCTTTTACAGTAGAAATGGGCCCTCAAGCAGCTGCCCCCATGTTGGCAGTCTTATGACACAGAAACCTACTGATAACCTGCAGCTTTTAACCACCTTGCAGTATTATTTTGACTTCATTATTGATTTAAGCACTCCACAGGTGCCTTGGTCTATTTTTCCAATCAGTAAGGGAAGGAGTGCCCCCAAACATCAAAAAGAAATTGCCCCTACCAGCCCTGACACATCTTCATCCAGCTCAGCTCCCATTTCCCTCCCAATTCCCTGAGCCCAGCTAGGAAGCTGAATAGCCAATGCACCTTCCTGTTGGCCACTAGCTGTACCTTTCACCCCAATTCAGAGACTGTTTACTTTCATAATGCTATGCTAATCTCTAGAGAGGTGGGCTATCTAAAAGCTCACACCAGAAGTTAAGACTTTGGTTTTATCAAAGTGAGTCTGTTGATATCGCATGGATAGGTTTTTGTGCTCTGCATGTTTGATGCTGAGACTGCTCCTTAACAAGTGCTATGGGCTGGCGACAAATCAAAAGAGGCCTTCTGCCTCAAAGGGCCCAGGGGCTGGCGCCACCCATGCAGCCATGTCGAGTCAACAAAGCCCAACATTTCAGGAGCGGGCTAGAGTCTGATCTGCTCAATGGTGTTACACCACTGCATGGCATTCTTTTTGTTTGGGTAATTAGGTGTGCCACCAATAAGCCAAAACGATTCCGTTCATTTTCTGGGGAATCCCTCCTACCGCAGTGAAACAGGCCGGGTCCAGGGACGAGAGGATCCTCAGAAGATTTATCGTCAACAAAGTTCAAAATCTGCACCCCTTTTAAACCTAAAAATGCACATCAATATTTCCAATGCAGTGCAACATTGACAAGGGATTTTACAGTTCTCCTGCTCAGACCCACAAGTGGTCTTGTGGGGAAGTGTCTCACTTTGTAACCTGTCGACCATGGTTCACATCCCTGCCCAACATAGTTTAAAGCACAGAGACACCACAACATTCTAAAATAAACCTACAGTGCACATAGTTTTCCCAGATTGTGGAGCTGTATCTGAGATCTGATGAGTAAAATATTGTCTCATGGAATTCCTGTGGACTAAACAACTTAGGAACTTGGATTAACCAATGTATCTGTCCTCAGCCGGATATTGTTTTTCTACAGGAAACCATGTGCCAATTACCCTTCACTATTGAAGGTTTTTTTGTGCATACTCAGGAGGCTACGCATGGTCTGCTAGGACGACCATCGGGTGGGTTGGCCATTTTGATAAACACAGTATGTAAGTGTGTTTCCAAGTTGATTAGTCAATCTCATGGACTCTTGGTTGTTGAACTTATACCAGATGAAAATACTGCTACTATTATCTTGTTGATATGCATTTATTGGAATAAGTTGTCCACTACTCTTAATTCTATTTTAGATGAAGTGAATTTTGTATTAGAGTCAGCCATTGCAGCTAATCACTTGGTTGAAATAATTGTTGGTGGCGACTTCAATGCCTTTTGTCATGATGCTTTGCTCTGCTCTAAAGTTGTGACACCACTTAATTCCGCTCCTTCTATAAGAAACGGGCAAATATGGTTAGATTTTTTTCTGGAATGGGATATCCAATCACCCCTCTCTATTTTGAAACCCTACAAATACACCTGGTACAGGGGCAAGTGTAAATCTGTTATTGATTTTTTCTTTATATCTTCTTGTCTATATCCATACACTGCTCCTGTCACTATTCTTAATCCGGATATTGGGGACCACATGATTATTAAATTGGTTCTATGTCTACCATTTGCCCGATTCACTGCAAATCTCTGTTTAACCCTACTTGAATCCGATAGACAGTTTCTGTCTGTACTCTGGAGCTTCAAATGGTGCCAAAAGTTTTTGAAAACGATTGCTAATGACTGCACAATTGTCACTTGCTTAGATGGAAGCTTTCTTCCACTGTCAAAAATTGAAGCTAATAATATGAGTCACATTCACTCTCATTTAACCAAACTGGCTCTAGAAAATCAGCTCCAAGTCTCATTTGTGACATCATTGATGCCATTGGAAAATTAAATAACTCTAAGGCCCCTGGCCCTGATGGGATGCCTCCATGCGTCTACAAATCCGATCCTTCTTTTTGGGCACATCTTTTGAAGATTTGTTTCGATCTGATTCTCCAGACAGGTACCATTCCACCCTCTTGGTGCTCGGACCACATCATCCCTATATATAAGAAAGGCCCTCCTGATCTTCCAAGTAACTACCACCCAATAGCACTTATTGATTCTTCTTCTAAAATGTTCTCGTTACTGCTTCTACATGAGCTACACGCTTTTATTGATCAACACGCTCTTTTGTCTGTTTATCAGGTGGGCTTTCGAAAACATATTGGTTGTCTGCTCAATGCCACGATCTTAGCACATCTTCAAGCACAAACATCTAATTCTCAGTTTATATGGCCATCTTGGATCTTACAGCCGCCTTCGGTACCGTGATCCACGAAATTCTTTGGGTCAAAATGTTACATCTTGGCATTTCTTCCACTCTGGTTGCTCTGATTGCCCTTTTGCATCAACATACCACCTATCGCATACGTCTTAATCGCAATGGCGCGCTTACTAACGCAATTACTACTGAAATAGGAGTTAAGCAGGGCTGTAACATGGCGGCTGTCCTTTTTAATCTTTACTTGCAAGGAATAGAAATGCTTTGGAAAGATCAAGTTGTTTTCCCTGCTAAATTGGAGCTTATCAAGTTAGACTGGATTGACTTTGCAGACGTCCTGTTATTTTTCGACCGAACACTTTTTGGTCTGCAAAAAAAAACTCAATCTGTTTGATGCATTCACATTGGCGAACAACTTAACAGTTAACCCGCAAAGTCATGCATACTAACTTTTGCTCGTGGGCGATGCAAGGTGAATAAATATTCATGGTCCCTACATGGGATTGCCCTCACTCATCCATCCATAATTCGTTAACTAGGATACCCTCTCACTGACACGTACTCATTATGCATGTGGAAAACCTATCTTAACAACAAAATCAAAATGCTTACCTCTCAAATGAAAATCATTTATCACAAATACTGTCTATTTTCATTATTGCCCCTTACTCAATTCTTCCTACTAAAAGTAGAACCGATACTTCTATATTCCCTTGACATATGTTCCTATGACATTGATGCATTCTTAGATGTACTACAGGGTAGACTGTGGAAGACTGTATTGGGCTTAGCCCAATCCATCCCGATTGTCATCATATGTCATTAGATTAACTTACTTCCCTTGTCTGTAAAAAGAAACTGGAGAAATATTAAAAACTACATAAAAATGATTAATCCCCCCAAAAATACTTTATATGTTGAGCTCACCAAAACTTTGGACAACCCCTGTATTAGCTCACTGAAAATAACAACCGATAAACTGAAGTCTATTCTTGAATCAATCAACGAAACCCCTGAGACTATGGGTATGATCCTTCCTGCTCAGAAGAAAAAATATGAAATATTCCATTGGTGTATTATATCTGACGTGATGGGTACCTATTCTTCATACTCAGAATATAACATGTTTCGTAGGAAATCGGGCGATAGACCAAATCATTTAATCCAATTCCCCTCTTCTGTGGAAAGAAAAGCATTCCTTCGATTTCGATTAAATCAGTTACCAACTCTTTCAAAAACTAAACATTGGAATCGCTCGAATGAAACCATTGTTTCTGGTTGTTGTCGCTTTTGCGCATCTGTTGATGCAAACGAAACACTTAAACATTTAGTAATTTACTGTCCACATTTTGCAATATCTCAATCCCGAATCCCGAATCTTTGGGTTAAGTCCCCAGAGTCAGAAATATATCAATCTCAATCCCGAATCTCAGAGTGAGACATATATCACCATGAATCTCTCTGGAAACGTTGCATGGGAGGCGCTAGCTTGCGTCTCACTCTTAAATTGATTGACTTTCTTGCAATAATTGAACCGAAACTATATGAATTCTTACCATGTACTATATGAACAACTCTGTATTCGTACTGTTTTTAATTCGCTCAATGAATTGTAATGTATTTGATTTTTTTTTTTTTTTTTGGAATATTATGTTTTTAGAAAACGTAATTATCTGTGTTCTTTAAATTTTTGATGTTTTAAATTGTAAATAAACCACATACAAATAAAAAAAAAAAGATGGGTAATTTGTTGCCAGTTCCTGGATCTGGGAAGATCCTTCCCAATGAACCCATTGAGTACAGATAGGAAGAAATGGCATATGAAGAGGGACACAAAGGTTGTAGATGTAGTTAAGGTATTTGCCCACTCATTTACTTCTCATGGCCATGCTAATCCATATGACAATTCTCACCCAGTTCCTGCCCTCCCCATTCAAAACACTTCCTGATTGGAACTATTTGAGTTAGCTTTAATCAAGCCTTGCCATCAAACATTTCCCTCAGTGTTTTCTCAAAGTAGTCTTCTGAAAGTGAATGACTTCATTGGAGTTGTAAACACGGAACTGGTGTAACAGAAATGTCTTGATCAGGTCTGCCTTCAGCCACTCTATTTAAAAGAACCCTGCGTGTCTTTCGCTGAATTCCTGTTAAAACATGCATTGGCAAAGCCAACAGTTTTGGCTTTTGCATAGGTATTAGGCATTTGCCAGGCACTGCTATTAGCTGCTCTGGTACTCAAACCATTTTGCACCTAGTACCATCAACGTCCAGCTAATACCAATATAGAAGTGCCTTCCCCATGCCTACACGAAAGCCCAAACTGTTAGCATTGACAATGCTCTTTTTTCTTTACCCCTGATGCACAGGACTATGCATCAAGGTGTAGAGGAGGCGTCAAATATGGCCTGCCCTCCAACTGACCATTTTGAAGTTCCAGGAATGGTCACGCCGAGATATGTGACGTATGATGAGCAAATAAACCAGCAGACAGCCGCAGTGGGACTCTGCCTGGCACCTCTCATACGGCTAGTACCTATTGAATTACCTACACTTAAGAAACCTCGGACAGTAAGGTACCCATTGAGAAAACCATATCGACAAGTGAGACAGAATGACGATTGTCAAAACGTAATGCTTGAAGAAGCCACGAAAGTCCTAAAAGAGGACGAATGGTGACGTCACAAGAACTCGGACTGACTCGCAGATAAAGAAAACAATGACCTGTGAATGATGAAAAGAGACGAAACATCAAGGATAAGCGACATCCTGAGTTGAAGTAAAAGGACGATGTCAAGTATAAGAAGCTTGATGAAGAGTGATGAAGATATGCAACCAGTTTACACGTGTACATATGCTTGGAAACGCAAGAAAGCTGAGGAAATCGTGCGGCTTGCTATGTTTAGTAGGAAATTAGATGCGGCAAGTGCCACATATACATATCTACATCAATAGGAGCACTTTATATGACGTGTATGTCCACTTTGCAAAAGGGAAGAACCAACCACAAGTTACCAGAGGCCCCAGGAAAGAAGGCCCTCAAAAACGGGTATCGAAAGCCAAAGACAGAAACAAAACTCAGATGCATGAGACCCGTGCAAAGAAACTAAGCTGACACAGGCTAATACAATTCATGACGCCAAGAGCGGAGGATTCTGTTCAAAGGAGTCGCGATAAGCAGCTGAAGGTTGGACAGAAAGCTAAAATCAAATACACAAATTACATGGAGAGAGAGACGATTTCACGGTGCCTAAAACACGTGACCTGCCAAGCAAGAAGATTTGGGGCCTTCACACTTACGCACAGCCTTGAGCCATGCACAGATATCCAAATTCTCCCAGACAGAGAGGCAGCATCGAGGCCTACAAATTAGAACTAATTGACACATGGCCAGTTGGTGGATGGTGGTACTGGTTTAATGAGAGGCTAGGGGAGCTGACGGGCACCCTGCAACTGGCAGACCATTCTGCATGCTGCTAAGCAAAGTGGAAAAGTACAAGGTGATGTGGTATCAACCCAATCACAATGTACCAAGAAATCTACGATCCTATAGTCCATAGAACCAATGAGACGTCGTACTTTTAGTGATGTCCACAGTAGTCATTCTGAAGGAAGGGCTTAGAAGCCCCACCTGACTGTAGTTATCCAATCCTTTTACTCCACTATCATATACAGATATAGTACCTATAGTAAAGTTACCTTCCTATAACCAATAGAATTGCATGCAACATGTTTAGCGTTTCACGTCAGCGATGACGAGTTTTTAGTATAAAGGATGTGATTCTTGTGAAGTTCATCAGAATTGAAGAGACAAGGACGATCGAGCAACTGCTGATATTCGTAACTCCCCATTTTTTGTACTTGTCATTAAACTGACTCCCTTTGCCATACCATTGAGTTATCATTATTGATTTGTACTAATCTATACCCCCATCCATCTCAGGGGTGCTGCTATTCCATCTTAAAGTGCTGTTTGGGAAAACCCCAGTGCTATGGGTCGGCTGGGGTCCCTCCTGCACAAAGGTTAAAGCAAACATACTACTTGGCTAAATTACCCCACATTGAATGTAGGCCAATCTAGCCATTAATAACACTTATGGTGCACAGTCAGCCTGGGCTTACTTTTTGTGGCATGGCATTTTTACTGGCTGAGAGTCCATACATAGTAATAATGGCATATATTGATGCAGCCTGCATGGACATACATGGGAACATCCAGCATGAATATATTTTTATAATAGCATATGTTGTGTGGAAAGGTTGGCATGAAATGTATTGGACAATGTTACTGTGTACGATTTGTGATTTGCAACTATTGGGATTTTCCATGTGCTTCCATACAAAACCAATTGCAAACTGTATGGATTTCTACCACGGTTGGCAAAGAAAGTGCTGTAAAATGCATAATTTCAATCCAATGTTTCAAACATACTTGGGAGTGAAAAACCCCCCTCAAGCAACCCTTGTTTGGTTTGGCCTCCCTAACTGTGATTGCTCTGTTGATCCTGCATATTTGGCGCAAACATTTAAGCCTCTTCAGTTCAGAAATGTACCAGCTTCCACTGTACATCATCTATCTGTCACTGTGTATGATGTCTGTTTTAATTCGCACACAGGGGCAAGGTGCTCCTTAATACTGGCGTCACGCACCACATGCGTCATGCCATCCTATATATATATTGGTACATATAATACAAAAGTTAGTCTGGCATAAACCTTTCTTCAGTAGAGAAATCTAACTTTGCTGTAGTTGATTTGCAGTTGTAGTAATAAACCATATTTGGGATCCTTCACACAAACTCAAAGGGAGATTTCACAAGTCTCCTGTATGCGGAGGTGCCGCCGCTGGCCCAGTGCAAAAAACTGTAATGGGGCCTCACCAAATGTTTTGCCCCATGCCTCACCACATCTTTTGACAGCCCTGATCATACATACATATGCGCCCGGTTGCCCCTGGGCCTGGTGCGCTATACAAATAAATAAAATACAAATTACAAATAAATAAATAAAATGCTTTAAGTTTCGCGAAGGTTACTACACTTGAGACGGAAAAAAATATCCTTTCTCTCAAACCTTCCAACTGTAAGGGAGACCTCTGCCCAGCACAATTTATAAAGGATGCTGCTAGAGACCTGGCCCCGTTCATCACTAAACTGATCAACGCCTCCTTCGCATCTGGAAAAATCCCAGCTAACCTAAAGGAATCTTGGGTGCTCCCACTTTTAAAAAACAGACACTGGACCCCACCATCCCGACCAACTACCGACCTATCACGACTGTGCCATTCCTACTGAAAATATTAGACAAAATGGCCTATTCACAAATTCAGAAACACTTGGAATCTAATTCCTTACCTGGTTCACGCCAGTCGGGTTTCCGGCCACAGTATGGAACTGAAACAGCCCTATTAGACCTAAAGATGCAGATTGATGAACTCAGAGATAAGGGGACTCCTGTCCTCCTTCTCTTATTAGATCTCTATGCAGCATTTGATTTAGTTGACCATGAAGTCCTATGTAGTCACCTGGATACAGCTGCCCACTTCTCTGCGGAAGCCATAATCTGGATACAATCCTTTCTCAGTAACAGGACTATGAGAGTCTTCTCCCCGACTGCAGCCGCTGGCCCGATCCCTATCACTTGTGGAGTGCCCCAGGGATTTTGTGTCTCCCCTATCCTCTATAATATCTTCACTAAGCCCCTTTTCGATGATCTGGACTCTCTGGGTGTCACCTACACTAACTATGCAGATGACACTCAGATCCTCCTATCTCTTTCTGGTGATTACGTTAAGGATTTGGCCTTGGTGAACAAGGTTTATCTCGTCATCCAGGCATGGATGGCCACCCACGGTCTATGCCTGAATGACGATAAGATGGAGATCATCATCCTGGGCACTTTGGCATCCCTTAATAAACTAAATTCTAACTATTCTACCTTCAATATTGATAATAACACTATCACTATGGCTAAAGAGGCGAAGACACTGGGCTTTTACCTAGACTCAACTCTATCCCTCAACAAGCAAGTCAATGCGGTGGCTTCATCCACAGCCTATACGTGCAAATTGATTAAGGCTAGCAAATCCTTTCTCTCAAATAGCAGTTGTATCACCTTAGCCCGAGCCCTGATTTTATCAAAATTGGACTATTGCAACCCTTTATTCATAGGTGCTAATAAACAAATCATCAAAAAGGTTCAGACACTGCAAAATAATGCTCTTAGAGCAGCATTAGGAACTGCTAAAAGAGAACACATCTCCGTGACTCGAAGAGTAAATAATTGGCTATCCACACTCGACAAAATTAAGCTTAAGATCTCAACTCTAACCTATAAATGCTTGAATAATGCTGCACCAAGCTACTTGGCCGAAATATCTAACAAGAGGTCCATAAGCAGGGCTACTAGACTCTCTAACACCAATCACCTTGCAATCCCTAGATTCAAGTTAGCAAGAATTGGGGGATGTAGCTTCCCTGTTAAGGCAGCCAAACTATGGAACTCATTACCACCTCCACTAAGAGTGATTCAGTCTGCCCATAACTTCGGCAAGAGTACTATTAAATGGCTCAAAGAATCAGACCTTTAGCCTATACCAGACACTGGATTGCATTATGACTGTAAATAATGATTGTAAATAATGACTGCCTAAAATTGTATAACTATGCTATGTACACTACTTATTACCTGCTTGCCTTCTCGCCTGTGTTTATTGCACCGCTCTTTCTCCTTTTACTTGCTACCCCTATCTTGTGTGTTCGAACTGACTACTTCTGTAATTTTATCATGTAACTAAGCTTTGAATTACCGTATGCTCTGCGCCCTGTTACCCCCGGGTCTGGTGCGCAATACTAAATAATAAACAAATACAAAATACAAAAATACGAAATGCTCAGAAAATTCTGCATTTAGAGTCTCCATACTTGTGGTTGCCCTGCAACACGGCACGATATCACACTGACATTGCTAGGCAAGGGTGTCCCCTCACAGAGTAGCATTAGAGGTATCAACCTCAGTGACAGGGTCTGACAACAATCAACAGGATATTTGATGGCTAGGGTCCAGGGCCATCTTAAAGGTTTTTAGGGCCCAGGGCACAGACAGCCTTCTGGCCTTGTCCTCAAACCCATGTGCTTCCTCCCATCCTCGCCCCCGAAACCCATGCCCTCCAAAACCCATGTTTCCACCCCCCAATCTGCAAAATAAAGGGATTACATACCTCTAGTCAAATTGAACAGATACTCGACTAGGCTTCAAATGGATTATCTCTGTGTTAATGAAATATAAATATTACACATCTGTGACCTGCTTCCCCCAGAGGATGCTCTATATTAAAGACATTTTTACTTTGTTTTTTTTTTCGAATTATATATAAATTTGGGAAGAAAAGAAAGGAAAATTATTTTTAAGCAAGTATTCCTTTAACAAAATGATAAACTTACAGTTCAACCTTAGCATTTTTTCTGAAGGAATGTGTCAAAAGTACAAACACTTGGGAAAAGCATCGCATAACTAGGTAGCACAGGAATAAAAAAAGCTTGAAACAAACCAAGGGCAAAGTCCCAAAAAAAAGTGGGGTACTCATTAACATACCGATTGAATGTGGTGTCACCAGAAATTAGCATATGAAGGTGCCCTCTGAAAAAAAGTGGGAAGACTTATAAATATTTATGGGGGAGTCCGTCCACCCGAACTTGAGCCCTGTAACAAACACCAAAATCCACGTACTACCTACCGTAATACTCGTTTCAGATTACATCTACACGCAGCATTCCAGCCAGGGGTGCAACTAGGCTAACATTACAGGGTGCCTAAGGAGCTAGCTTCAGAGACATTGATGGAGGGACTTTCGTACGTGTGTGGGGACATCTAACTTCTTTACACATTCTAAATAGACTTTTGATACATATTTAGTGTTACAAGCAGTTAACTCTCTCCACGCCCATAACTACACACATAAGGACTGCTGCGAGAATGAGCTGTGTCTGACCCCACCCTTCTAATCACACCCCTAACATGCAAGTACTAACCCCTATCCCAATTTCAATTGCCTACAAATGTATGCATACGGATGCTGCTGCTAATGGTGAAATGCTTTACATTAGTAATTCCCTGGCCTTTGTTGACCGGGCAGCCGCAGGGAGGCTTTGTTTATACTCTGTGTCCTGTCCTTTCCTTCCACGACTCTGTAAGTCAGCCAGGTCAAGTAAACATAACCCAACATTTCAGGAGGGGTCGGGGGTGCCTAAAGCCCAACCTCAACCTGCCCAATGATCAATGCCCCACAGTTCCAAACATCTCACAAAGGAGCATGTCTCGCCTCTGAAAGTCACTGGTGATCCGGCAGGAGTGTTCGGCCCTTATCAGGAGTGAGTGAGTAGTCTTAATTGAAGCGATGGCATCAGTGCACCATCTTGGACAGATGCTCCTCGTGCCTTTGTGTCAGACTGCTCCATGCCTGGTGTGAATAACGCACCAACTAAAGTTGTCTGTTTCATTTGAGAAATATAAGCCTACAAAGGTCAGAATGCACAGCAAATACCACGAGTAGACGAGTTACACCTGACATGGATAAATGTGGGATCTTACTCTGACAATGTCGCATTTTTTCCCCCTTTGTGGATGCACAGTGGATAGCGCAGTCAACATTACATACAAAATGATAATGTGTTCCTTGCTCTGTCACCTCCTTTATGTGGCCCTTTAAGCAATCAAGGTGACAGACCCTCTATGCCACTTTGATATCTATACCAGATACCAATCTACCCAAACTAAAAGAGCATTCTCCACAATTTAATCTACAGGGTATATTGTGATTTGCTCTAATCTGTCGATCCAACACCACTCCCTAGCATTGTGTTTCTTTGTCTATTAGGAGGGACAAATATACATTGGGAAACCAAACAGAATCATACAGCTTTGCTCCCCGTTCCCAAAACACCTATGCTGAGGGGGCCCTGTTAGACCTTATACTTTGAGGAAGTAGACAATCACCACTAGGAACACAAACCTCAATTATATATATATTCAGTAAAAAAACTTTGTTAAAGGGACGTTATGGTTAAGTTGCGCTACTAAAAACCTATGAAATTCAGTGAAAAAACTTTGTTAAAGGGACGTTATGGTTCAAAGTAAAACCGAAAACCCCCTGAAATTCGGCAGTTATGGTAAGATAAGCAACCATAACTCGCGCCACCGTGCACTGTTAACACTAACACCCAGGACATCAAAGATGACATCACAAATGTCATTGATGACATCACTGATGACATCACATGTCTGGCTCTCCCTTTTTTCCATTTACTGACATATCTAGGCGACAAAGTTTTCTTCAGTAACAGTCAGGAAGTAAAAATTGAAAAGGTACTATATTTGTAGACTTAGGGTCAAGTCACATCATATGAAACATATACATAGCGGAAGACACAGGCTTGAAAGAGAGCAATCCTTTCTGTGCATGAAGATAATCATTAGGGTTATCAGCACTTTTTCATAGTTTTATTTTTATTACTCTACCTTCCCTGTATATGCTCATATTTGTATACATTGTACTCACTCTCCTTTCCTTAGGGTGCAGTCACATCATGTGATACACATACATATGGTAAGTAGCAGCTTTGAAACAGAGCAATAATTTCTCTGCATAAAGACAATCAGTTAGGTTATGAACTCTTTCCGCTACTACTTCTGCTTTTTTGTTTACTTCACTGTCCCTGTATATACTCATATTTGTATGTGTTGTTGTCTCTTTGTGTTTTGTCTGTAATAATTATATATTAAGTGGGTTTTATTATCTACTTATTACATGTTTCATAGTACGCAAAACTCTAATAAGAAAGCAGTTATCATTTCACTATTCAACATGGCAAGATTATAAATATTGCACCTTCATCATGTATGCTGCACACACTGCCTATGTTTCTGCATGAGTAGCTTAGTATACTGGATTGAACTTCATAATAGAATGCTATTTATATCAATGCATTGCTTAATGCACTAATTAGCTCATGATATTTATCCCCAATGATCGTTGACAGTTTTTGGTCAGCATTATAAGAATCCCTTGTACAGAGTTTTCATGAAAAGTAAATGCACATGTGATGTCATCAGTGATGTCATCAATGACATTTGTGATGTCATCTTTGATATCCTAGGTGTTAGTGTTAACAGTGCACGGTGGCGCGAGTTAAGGTTGCTTATCTTACCATAACTGCCGAATTTCAGGGGTTTTTCGGTTTTACTTTGAACCATAACGTCCCTTTAACAAAGTTTTTTCACTGAATTTCATAGGTTTTTAGTAGCGCAACTTAACCATAACGTCCCTTTAACAAAGTTTTTTTACTGAATTTCATAGGTTTTTAGTAGCGCAACTTAACCACAACGTCCCTTTAACAAAGTTTTTTTACTGAATTACATAGGTTTTTAGTAGCGCAACTTAATCATAAAGTCACTTTAACACATTTTTTTTTACTGAATTTCATAGTTTTTTATTAGTGCAACGTAACCATAACGTCCTTTTCAATGGAGGAAGACCACTAGCATCCTAGGTTCTCAAAGTGGGAACCCGGGGTGGTAAAAAAAAGATTTTTCTTCCCAAACCAGGACACTGCAGGCAGGCATCCCGGTGTAGGAAGGAAAATCTTTTACCAAGATGGACACCAGGGAAAGGGAAGGCAGTTTGTATAAAGAGAACACAACAGGGCATCGGCAGGGGGTCGGGAAGACCAGGAGAGAGACACGGGGCATGAGTGGGGGGTAACACGAGGGAGACACGGGGCATGAGCAGGGGGTGGAAAGAAGGGAGACACGTGGCATGAGCGGGGGGTGAACAGGAGAGACACGGGCCATGAGCAGGGGGAAAATGAGGGAGACAGACACGGAGCATGAACAGGGGTGAACAGGAGAGACGCGGGGCATGAGCGGGGGTAGGGCAAGGTGTAGCCCCCACCCCCGCTCATGCCCCGTGTCTGCCCTTTTCCAACAGTGCAGACATGGGACATGAGGCGGGGGTGGGGGGGGAAGAAGGGAGACACGGGGCATGAGCGGGGAGTGGGGGGGAGGAAGACAGGGCATGAGCGGGGGGTAGGAGGGAAGAAGGGAGACACAGGGCATGAGCGGGGGGTGGGGGGAACAAGAGGTCAACAAGGGGCATCATAGGAGGGGGTGACAAGAGGAAGACACAGGGCATGAGCAGGGGGTGGGAGGGAACAGGAGGAAGACACAGGGCATGAGCGGGGGGTGGGGGTACAGGAGACAGACACGGGGCATGACCAGGGGGTGGGGGGCAACAGGAGAGAGACATGGGGCAAGAGCGGGGGTTGGGGAGAACAGGAGACAGACACGGGGCATGAGCGGGGAGCGGGGGGAACAGGAGACAGACACTGGGCATGAGCAGGGGGGTGGAGGGCAACAGGAGAGAGACACGGGACATGGGGCAGGACATTTCGGGGGTGGGGTGGGTACAGGAGACAGACACGGGGCATGAGAGGGGGGTGGGAGGCAACAGGAGAGAGACACGGGGCACGGAGAAGGGCATTTCGGGGCAGTCGGTTCGGCGGGGGACGATTTGGCGGGGCCGGTTTTGCGCAGGAGCCGGTTCGGCGCGGCACTGCGCGGCAGCCCGCGCCGAACTGGCCGCACATAAATGTCCTGCGAGTTCTTCATGCAGGCACCACAGCTACACAGAGAAGACAGTCGGGCCCGCGAAGGTGGGGGCTGTGCTGCTCGGAGCAGTCTGCTCGGAGCAGCACAGCCCCCACCCTCGTGAGCCCGGCAGATCAATTCTGCTCTGTGTGCCGCACCCCAGTGCACATCGCCTGCTGTTTAGGGAAACGTTCAGTGCAGTGCACTGAAAGTGGGAGTTTCAACTTCATCCCACACTATTTTAAAATGAAACCGCTGTAGAACAGTTTCATTTTAAAATAGTGTGGGGTGAAGTTGAAACTCACATTTTCAGTGCATGGCACTGAACGTTTCCCTAAACAGCAGTCGATGTGCACTGTTGTGCGGCGCGCCAAAACATCCCATCGCCAAACCGGAGACACCGAAACGGGGTGTACCGACAGGGCATGAGCAGGTGGGGGGAACAGGAGACAGACACGGGGCATGAGCAGGGGGTGGGGGGTACAGGAGACAGACACGGGGCATGAGTGAGGGGTGGGGGGCAACAGGCGAGAGACACGGGGCACAGAGCAGGACATTTCGGGGCGGCCGTTTCGGCGCAGGAGCCAGTTCAGCGTGGCGCGGCAGCCCGCGCCGAACTGGCCGCACATAAATTTCCTGAGAGTTCTTCATGCAGGCACCACAGCCACGCAGAGTACACAGCCGGGCCAGCGAAGGTGGGGGCTGTGCTGCTCGGAGCAGTCTGCTCCGAGCAGCATAGCCCCCACCCTCGTGAGCCCGGCAGAACAATCCTGCTCTGTGCGCCGCACCCCAGTGCACATCGCCTGCTGTTTAGGGAAACGTTCAGTGCAGTGCCCTGAAAGTGCGAGTTTCAACTTCATCCCACACTATTTTAAAATGACACCGCTCTAGAACAGTTTCATTTTAAAATAGTGTGGGGTGAAGTTGAAACTCGCATTTTCAGTGCACGGCACCTAATGTTTCCCTAAACAGCAGGCGATGTGCACTGGTATGCGGGTCGCCAAAACATCCCGTGGCCGAACCGGCGATGCCGAAATGGGGTGTACCGACGGGGCATGAGCAGGTGGGGGGAACAGGAGACAGACACGGGGCATGAGCGGGTGGGGGAAACAGGAGACACACACGGGTTATGAGCGGGTGGGGGGAAATAGGAGACAGACACGGGGCATGAGCGGGGGGTGGGCGGGAAGAAGGGATAGAGACACGGGGCATGAGCGGGGGGTGGGCGGCGGGAGGGATAGAGACACAGGGCATGAGCGTGGGTGGGCGGCGGGAGGGATAGAGACACGGGGCATGAGCGGGGGGTGGGCGGCGGGAGGGATAGAGACACGGGCATGAGCGTGGGGTGGGTGGCGGGAGGGATGGAGACACGGGGCATGAGCGGAGGGGTGGGTGGCGGGAGGAATAGAGACACGAGGCATGAGTGGGGGGTTGGCGGTGGGAGGGATAGAGACATGGGGCATGAGCGGGGGGTGGGCGACGGGGGGATAGAGACATGGGGCGTGGGCGGCAGGAGGGATAGAGACACAGGGCATGAGCGGGGGGAGGGATAGAGACACGGGGCATGAGCGATGGGTGGGCAGCGGGAGGGATAGACACACGGGGCATGAGCGGGGGGGTGGGTGGCGGGAGGGATAGACACACGGGGCAGGAGCGGGGGGTGGGCGGCGGGAGGGATAGACACACAGGGCATGAGCGGGGGTGGGCGGCGGGAGGGATAGACACACGGGGCATGAGCAGGGGTGGGCGGCGGGAGGGATAGAGACACGGGGCATGAGCAGGGGGTGGGCGGCGGGAGGCATAGAGACAAGGGGCATGAGCGGGGGTGGGAGGCAGGAGGGATAGAGACACGGGCATGAGCGGGGGGAGGGATAGAGACACGGGGCATGAGCGGGGGGTGGGCGGCGGGAGGGATAGACACACGGGGCATGAGCGGGGGGTGGGCGGGAGGGGTAGACACATGGGGCATGAGCGGGGGGTGGGCGGGAGGGTAGACACACGGGGCATGAGCAGGGGATGGGCAGCAGGAGGGATAGAGACACGGGGCATGAGCGGGGGTGGGCGGCGGGAGGGATAGACACACGGGGCATGAGTGGGGGGTGGGCGGCGGGAGGGATAGACACATGGTGCAGGAGCGGGGGGTGGGCGGCGGGAAGGATAGACACATGGGGCATGAGCAGGGGGTGGGCAGCGGGAGGGATAGACACACGGAGCATGAGCGGGGGGTGGGCGGCGGGAGGGATAGACACACGGGGCATGAGTGGGGGGTGAGCAGCGGGAGGGATAGACACACGGGGCATGAGCGGGGGTGGGCGGCGGGTTAGGATAGAGACACAGGGTATGAGCGGGGGGTGGGTGGCGGGGGGATAGACACACGGGGCATGAGCGGGGGTGGGCAGCGGGAGGGATAGAGACACGGGGCATGAGCGGGGGGTGGGCGGCAGGAGGGATAGAGACACGGGGCATGAGCGGGGGGAGGGATAGACACACGGGCCATGAGCGGGGGGGGCGGTGGGAGGGATAGACACACGGGGCATGAGCGGGGGGTGGGTGGCAGGAGGGATAGACACGGGGCATGAGCGGGGGTGGGCGGCGGGAGGGATAGACACACGGGGCATGAGCGGGGGTGGGCGGTGGGAGGGATAGACACACGGGGCATGAGTGGGGGGTGAGCGGCAGGAGGGATAGACACATGGGGCATGAGCGGGGGTGGAAGGCGGGAGGGATACAGACACGGGGTATAAGCGGGGGTGGGTGGCGGGAGGGATAGACACACGGGGCATTAGCGGGGGGTTGGCGGCGGGAGGGATAGAGACACGGGGCATGAGCAGGGGGTGGGCAGCGGGAGGGATAGAGACATGGGGCATGAGCGGGGGGTGGGTGGCGGGAGGGATAGAGACACGGGGCATGAGCGGGGTGTGGGCGGCGGGAGGGATAGACACACGGGGCATGAGCGGGGGGGTGGGCAGTGGGAGGGATAACACACGGGGCATGAGCAGGGGGGTGGGCGGCGGGAGGGATAGACGCACAGGGAATGAGCAGGGGGTGGTCGGGAGGGAGGGATAGACACACGGGGGGCATGAGCGGGGGGTGGGCGGGAGGGGGAGAGACATACAGGGCATGAGCGCGGGTGGGGGGAGCAGGAAAGACACACGCGGCATGACCGGGGGGTGGGCGGTAGGGGGAGAAACACACGGGGCATGAGCGGGGGGTGAGTAGGAGGGGGAGAGACACACGGGGCATGAGCGGGGGGTTGGCGGGAGGGGGAGAGACACACGGGGCATGAGCGGGGGGTGGGCGGAAGGGGGAGAGACACACGGGGCATGAGCGGGGGTTGGGGGGAGGGAGAGAGACACACGGGGCATGAGCGGGGGTGGGGGGAAGAGAGACACACAGGGCATGAGCGGGGGGCGGGGGGGAGAGAGAGAGACACACACACGGGGCATGAGCGGGGGGTGAGGGGGAGAGAGAGACACACACGGGGCATGAGCGGGGGGTGGGCGGGAGGGGGATTTAGACACACGGGGCATGAGCGGGGGGTGGGCGGGAGGGGGAGAGACACGGGGCATGAGCGGGGGGTAACACGAGGGAGACACGGGGCATGAGCAGGGGGTGGAAAGAAGGGAGTGGGAGAGACACAGGGGGCATGAGCGTGGGTGGGGGAGCGGGAGAGACACACGGGGCATGAGCAGGGGGTGGGCGGGAGGGGCGAGACACACGGGGCATGAGCGGGGGTGGGCAGGAGGGGGAGATACACACGGGGCATGAGCGGGGGGTGGGCGGGAGGGGGAGAGACACGGGGCATGAGCGGGGGTGGGGGAGGGAGAGAGACACACGGGGCATGTGCAGGGGTGGGAGGGAGAGACACACGGGGCATGAGCGGGGGGTGGGCAGCGGGAGGGATAGACACACGGATCATGAGTGGGGGGTGGGCGGCGGGAGGGATAGACACATGGGGTATGAGCGGGGGATGGGTGGCGGGAGGGATAGACACACGGGGCATGAGCGGGGGGTGGGCAGCGGGAGGGATAGACACACGGATCATGAGCGGGGGGTGGGCGGCGGGAGGGATAGAGACACGGGGTTTGAGCGGGGGGTGGGTGGCGGGAGGGATAGACACACGGACACACGGGGCATGAGCGGGGGTGGGTCGCGGGAGGTATAAAGACACGGGGCATGAGCGGGGGGTGGGCAGCGGGAGGGATAGAGACATGGGGCATGAGCGGGGGGTGGGCAGCGGGAGGGATAGAGACACGGGGCATGAGCGGGGGGAGGGATAGAGACACAGGGCATGAGCAGGGGGTGGGCGGCGGGAGGGATAGACACACAGGGCATGAGCGGGGGGGTGGGCGGCGGGAGGGATAACACACGGGGCATGAGCAGGGGTGTGGGCGGCGGGAGGGGTAGACACACGGGGAATGAGCAGGGGGTGAGCGGGAGGGAGGGAAAGACACACGGGGCATGAGCGGGAGGGAGAGAGACACATGGGGCATGAGCGGGGGGTGGGCAGGAGGGGGAGAGACACACGGGGGGGCATGAGCGGGGAGTGGGAGGGAGGGGGAGAGACACACGGGGCATTAGCACGGGTGGGGGGAGCAGGAGAGACACACGGGGCATGATCGGGGGGTGGGCTGGAGTGGGAGAGACACACGGGGCATGAGCGGGGGTGGGGGGGAAGGAGAGAGACACACGGGGCATGTGAGGGGGTGGGGGGAGAGAGACACACGGGGCATGAGCGGGGTGTGGGGGGAGGGAGAGAGACACACGGCGTCCGTGTGCAGGTGGCAGATCCCGCTCCTTGGCCCTCCGCTGGCCACCGTGTGCCGATGGGGGCTGGAGGAACAGGGGAGACACGGAGCATGAGTGGGGGTGGGGGGGACAAGAAGTACACACGGGGCATGAGCAGGGGTGGGAGGAACAGGAGACAGACACGGGCGGACTTACTGTGCAGGCGGCAGATCCCGCTCCCGCTGACAAAGCCTCTCATGCGAGGAACAAAGATGGCGGGCGTCTCTGAAGCCAGACGCACTGCACGCTTTCACTGCATCCAATGAGAGAGCACGTCAGATGTCCGCGGACATCACGCAAGCTGCTTGCCCAATCACCGTCCTGTCCGCAGAGCGAACAGGGAAGTGTGCCTGCGAAGCGAACACAGATATCACTAATTTTTTTAAAAACTACTGGACGGATTTACACCAAATAAAGCAAAGCATGCTTTCGGGACCAAGCTGCCGCTCCTGCCGCAAATTTGGTGTAAATCCGTCCAGCGGTTTGGGCTGTAGGGGTGAGCAAAGTTTTTTCCCATTATGTCTATGGGAAAAAACAAAAGTTTTGGGACCCCCCTATAACTTTTCCCCCCCTGGACGAAACCTCACCAATCTTTGCAAAAAAATTCAGAGTGGGCCATATACTTTTTTTGCAAAGATTGGTGAGGATTTGTCCAGGGGGAGCGAAGTTATAAGCCGCCCAAAAAGTGCTCTTCCTATGGAAACACCAACTTAACCATAACTACATGTGACTACTACCATGGCCATGTAATTTAAACATCCCTTATACCGCTGTGCTTCATGGATGCTTCATTCACTCCTGCTCCTCCTGCTGCTCCTTCTACTCACCTCTTCCTGTGCTTTCTCCAATCACACTACAAATTCCTCCATTCCTATCCCTACTATAAAACTCATAACTCGAAACCCCCACTACTGCATCTGATTTCCTCCTCCTTCCAACAAACAAAGCAACAATCTAACCATACCTTCACTAACACCTATCCACCTTGCCTTTCTTCCTCTGAGACTGAACTTCTATACTCTTACTTACCACATTAGCTGAACATTGAACTCTGGAATGCCCAGTCTGTATGTAACACAACTACCTTTATCACTGACTCCTTTCACTCCAGCTCTCCTCCCCTAGACCTCCTTGCTATCACTGAAGCCTGGATTTCTCCATCTGAAACTGCCACTCTGGTGGCCCTACACAACAAAATATCCTTCATTCACTCTCCTCGACTGACTGGTAGAGGTGGAGGCATTGGGCACCTACTCTCTTTGTGCCTCAATGCCTAACAAATCTCCAATGCCAAGCCCACTCCTACCTCTTTTGCATTCACCATCTCTACTATTGTTCTGCCTTACTCGGTTCACATCATCTCCATCTATCACCCTCCTCATTCCACTGGACCATTTTTGATCATCTTGAGCAATTCCTTGATTCTCTTTCCCAAAAACATCAGCTCATTCTCTTAGGTGACTTTAACATTCTCTCTCTAACCACTTCTCAGCAATGTGAAGTTCAGTCTGTTCTTAGTGAACAAGCTCACCACTCTATCCATACCTGCCCACACTGGAGGTATGTTTTTGGATCTCCTTTTCATCTCCGCCTCTGTCTCAGCTACTAATACTACTGTTACACCATCTATATTAGATCACTCAATTGTTTCCGCCACCATCTCCTTTCCACCCTCTTACCTTTCATCACTACTGGATTCACCTATTACTAAAAGAAAATGTGCACCTTCTGCCATTCCCCGTCTCTTGAACCTACAGTTCTCACTCTCCTCCTACACACCCAATGCATCTTTCACTAATACGGCCTTCTGCGGCTTCCAATCCCTGCTATATGATTAATTCTTCTCTCACTTCCCACTGCTCACTTTTATCCCTAAGTCTCAGCATCCTCAACAATGGGTCACCCCATTCATATGCTCTCTTTGCACAGACATGTGCCGGCTGCTGAGCAAATGGAGGCGTAACCACTCGCATGAGGTCCTGCAACTCTACCTCTCTGCCCTGAACTCTTTCAAGTCCACTCTTGGTAGAGAAGAAAGGGAATTCTACCTAATCTCACTCCAACCATCCTCGCCGGCTTCAGGGCATCCTAAAACACTCTTTACTCCTTTTAAGTCTATGACTATCAACTCCAGTCTCATGGCTAATAACTAAACTGAAAACTTTGCTGCAAAAATTTCAGTAAATAGAGACTCACCCCTGACCTTCCTCACACTCCCTCCTCCACCATCATCCTATGTCTCTATCTCCCACTTTTGTAAACGCCCCTACTAACAAAGTGCTATCTCTACTGATGAAGACTAACCTATCTTGTGCCCCATCAGACCCTCTTGCTTCTCAGCAAGTCAAACCTATGGCCCCTTTCTTGGCCTCTCGCCTAGCTGAACACTTCAACCTGTCCCTTGACTCTGCTTGCTTTCCCTCTGTTTTCAAAACAGTGACAGCCATCCCTCTCCAATAAAAGCAAGTAGATGACCTAAACCTACCGGTTACATTTCACACTGTGTATCTCCTTCCGCACTACTCTAAAGTGCTCAAAATGTTTGCATTCAACCGTCTTACCAATTTCTAAGACATCCACAACCTTTGAGACCCCCTAAAAGCAAGTGACTGCTCCTATCACACCACAGATAGTGCACTCCAATCTATCCTCGGTCAGGGACGTCATTTGGGGGCTGCTAGGGGTCTCAACTGTGACCCCTGATGTCTCCCTTTCTACCCCTAAAAAAATAAAAGGAAAAACAAATCTTTTTTTTCTTAAATGGAAGCCCATGGACTGTGGCCAGAGTCATGTGGATTTTTGTTTCTGGGGTGGTTGGTTTTCTTGTTCAGGCCTCTTAACAAAAATGATTCCACAAAAGTAACACTTTGAGCAGTGAACCTGAATAAGAAATAATAGAAATAACAAATAATTAGTCTTTCTGGAATTCTGTACAATAATTGCTAGACTCATTAAAGGTTTATTTCAGAGGGTAAGCCACTGATTTAGTCTGTTCTTAGACACCTCAACTCAGCCTTTCATCATTCCGAGGTGGATAAATGAGTATCAACACAGGTTGGATGATATTGAATGTATATTTGTTCTATATAAAGCGCTTAAGCCTAAGTGCTATATAATAACACATGATTATCATTTGGCCTTAGAATTTTGCTTGCATTCACAGTAATTTGGGAATGTGGGCCTACACACACTGATATTAACGATACATATGGTGATCCATTCTTGTATGAAATGTATATCACATAGTGATATCGTAACCATATTTTACTTAGTGTACTTAGGAACAATGCTATGTGATGCCACTTCCTGTTTTGTCAAGGGGCAAAAGGTTGTGTTCAGTCACTTCCCATGAAGTCACTTCGGGGTGGCGTCCAATGACATCACTTCCTGTGATGTCATCAGAAGTCAAGGGTTGTGTGATTTCACTTCCGCTCTCCCTGGCATTTTGGTGAAACGACGTCCCTGTCCTCTGTCCTAATTCTCCTTGACCTGTCTGTTGCCTTTCACACTGTTGATCACTCTGATCTCCTTAATACTCTCGTCCTTCTTGGGATTCGCGATCAAGCCCTTGCCTGGGTTGAATCCTACCTTGCACCTCGCCAATTCTCTGTCTCCTGGAGCAACAACAGCTCTCAACTCACTCCTCTAACTGTCGGTTTTCCACAAGGTTCTGTCTTGAGTCTACTCCTCTTTACACTCTACACCTCTGCTGTCAGGGCACTAACAGTGGCGTTGCCAGGAATCAAACTTAGGAAGGGCACAGAGGGGGCCAAAGACAAAAGTAGGGGGGCACAGATAAATGTAGGGGGAGAACATGGTCACTGCTCGTCTTAGGTAGGGGGGGCACAGGGGGTCACAGGCTTTCACAGCCCCCGCCCCAGCGACGCCACTGGACACTAATATCCTCCGTTATATTCTCATACCAACTCTTTGCAGCTGACACCCACATTTTTTTTCTTTTCTTTAACTCTCTTCAGATCTCTCTATCATGTCCAATTGTCTCTCTGCCATTAAATATTGGATGGCTTTGCACTCTCTGATGTTAAACTCGACTAAAACATAGGTGCTCTCCTTCCTTGATAAAAGCTCCATCTCATTTCTTCCTCTGCCTATCCAGTTTCCACCTGACACTCTCCCCTACCTTTCTTAAACTAGAAAGCTCGGCATCATCTATGACCCTTCTCACACCTTCTCTACATTCATCTCCAAAACTGGTGCAGCAGCTCGCCTCATCTCCTAAATATTAGGAAGATCCTTCATTTCTACCCTGCCAAGCATCTCTTAACCTCTCTTCTGTAAGCTGGACTACTGTGCCAACATCCTCTTTGATCTCCCAACTATGCTTTCTGTCCTCTTTATAAGATCATTAACTTCGCTACCAGGACTCTCTTTGAACTCCCTCACTACACACCTACTCGTACCATCACCAGACCGGATGGCTGACGATGCAAAAAAGGGCCAGTTTTATTTGATTACATTTGTCTAACACCCAGTTTGTCGGTATCAAAGCGTTTGTGAAAGAGATAGTAATGAAGGTAGACAATCATAGGTGGAATACAGTAGTACTATTATTCATATTTGTTAAATAACCAGATGGGGAGCAGGTGCAAGTGGGTCTAGGTCACCTGGCCTAAGCCCCGCCCACTTGGTGCCTTCCTGCTTGCCGCTCTTTTTCACCACTTAGCCAGCCCCGCCCAACTGGTGCCTTCCTGCTTGCCGCACTTTTTCCCTACTTAAGGAGCCCTTCAGCCACTTTTCCTTTGCAGATAGGGAGCTGGCGCAAGTGGATCTAGGCCTAAGTACCACCCAACTTCTTAGCCCTGCCTCTTCCTTCCTGCGCTTAACTATTAGATGAAGGGCGTCTCTCGCCCGGGCGTCCTGAGCGAAGGGCAGATGAAGAAAAGGGCAATTCCTGTTTGGACCAAGAGGATCCAGGGCCCGACCCCCTGCTCAGATGCATGCACCTACATGTGTTACTCCCTCTGTCCCCACAGGCCGTCCCCACCCCTTCTGGTCCCCGCGTGATGTTCCCTTCTGCCCCCACCATTCTTGCACACAGGTGTTGCCTGTTTTGCCTGATTCTTCTACCCTGCTCCCCCCCTGGCCCCTTCTGAAGCCTACTTCTGCAGGAGTCTGTCCAATGCTGGATTTTACTTTTATGGATTTCATTCATTCACAGTGCGTCACCCTTTATCAACTCTCATGCTGAACTTCCTTTGCATCTTGCACACATGGTGGCCCTGAATCATGCTGTTCCCATCTTCATCTTGTATCCTGGCTTGCAACATCATGCATTACTACTGACTTCTGCAATTGTATTCACTCTCCCCTCTTGCTTCTCCACTCTTTTGACTGCTAACTTCTTGTTCTCTCCTCCTTTCCCTTCTCCCTTTTCCTATCTCCTCCCCTTACTTTCTTCTATGCACTTACTCTATCAGAATTGTCCCTGGACCTAGTACCCCCTCCCCCTACTTTACCCCCTCCCTCTACTGTTTTTTTCCTCCCCATCCCAGCCCCCAGCACTATCTGAAATGTTGTCAGGCCTAGTATGATAGTCGCTTGTTTTGTTCCTCCCCTACCTTTCTGCACCCCTCTCCCTCACCTCTTGTTTTTCTCTGGCTCTACCAGAATGTCGTCAGACCTAGTACTGTAGTCGCCTGTCTGTTTCCATTTCCTTCCCACTCTCCCCCTCCCTTCCTTATCTATGTCTTAGCTCTTGCACTATCTGAAATGTCGTCAGGCCGAGTACGATAGTTAATTTCACATACTTACTGTTCATGGCCTGTAAGAATGTCATTACATTTTCCCTTGTTCCCTCCCTTGCCTTGAAGTGCTTTGAAACACATTGTGCATAGGTGCTATATAAATAAACTATCATATATCATAACCAGGTTTTAATACGCTTTATAAATGTGGTGTATGAGTGTTAATCTCGGATGTCAGCCAAAAGAAAGTTCCAAAGAGAAGGAGCTGTGGCACGAAAACTGGCACCTCCGACCTTTTACAGTTGAATCTGGGAGTGTCAAGAGTGAGGCTGGGAGATGAATGTAGGTATCATAGAGGGAGTTTCCATTTTACACAGTCATTGAGGTATATAGAGGGGTCTTGTTGTATACACATCTGTGTGCATAAGTCAAGCTTTCAAACTCGATGAAGGTTTTGATAATATGCCAGTGAGCATTTCGTCTGTCTGGTGTCCGAGATGTGATCCGAACTTTTGAGGCCTACCGCTGTACAAAGGGCTTTATTTTGTAGAAATTGTAGTTTGTCAAGGTTTTGTCTGGTAGTACCGTGTAGAGGGCATTGCAGTAATCTAGCTTACCAAGGATGATGCTCAGGAGAGCGTTGAGGCAGTTGTCTGTGGAGGAATTATCTGCTCACAAAGATGAGCTTGGTGGTGTATGCGGTGGAGGAGGGCAGGGCATTCATATATTCACAGAGAGTTCTCCGTCTAAGTGGATACCTAGTTTTTTTAACATGATTTGAGACCGGGATGTTTGAATATTGAATGTGGCATGGGCCAATTTGCTGTGGCCTTAAATATTCAGAAGTATCAGAATTTAATGTTTTTTTATCCCGACCCCCATCTTTCTGCAATATACAATAAATAGGGGTTTTACCCCCTAAACCTCACCATTGACCATTGGGCCTACCCTTTCCCTTAGCATGCAGTCCTCTTTCACCCCCCACCCTAAACACATACACATACAAGCACACCCATTTACTCGCTCACTGTCCGCATCCCTCAGGCAGACATCAAAATACAGACACCCATCTTCCTGCGTCTTCCCCTTCACTCAAACATTTCCCAACAACACATATATAGATACATGAATACACGCACACACATTTACCATTTCACTTCTGTCTTCTGTTCCTTCCATGCCATTCCTGTCTGCGCCTTTGCCCCCTCCTGTGCAGCCAGGGGCGTGACAGGTCGTTATAGAAAGACTGCTCTGAGCGGTCTCAGAGCGGTCTGTCTAAAGCGACTTTTTTATTTTCAGTAAAGTGAAAAAGAGATTTTCACTTCATACCATCTAGGCATTTGCGCCGATGAGCAAAGCCTACAATTAGGATCTCAGTTTTGTCATCGTTTAGGCAAAGATTGTGAGTAACCATTCAGGATTGGACAATACTGTTAACCATGTTTACTGTTGCTGTGTCTTCATGATAGTGTCTCGAGATGGAAATAAGGATTTGTGTATCATCTGCAAAGTTTGTATACCTTCCACCGAAAGGGAGTCAAGCAGGCCAAAGAGATGTTTGGTGTAGGTGTTGTAAAGAGTGGGAGAGAGACAGGAGCCTTGAGGCACTCCTATGGGACTGTACATTTCTTCTCCTGCTTCACAAATCTATCCTCGGTAAGGTACCTGTGTATTAAGGGTGCTCATCTTAAACCTTTATTAAAGAAAACATACTTGGATCCTTCGGAACCTTCACATTTCCATTCAATATCTATTCTACCTGATTTGTCCAAACACTTAGAATTAATCGTGTATCCCTAGTTTGCCAGTTATCTTAATTTGCATAACTTTGCTGAGACTGCAAGTTCTCTTTTTATCTGTCTCTAGCTGTATACTTCATGGCTGTCACCGTATTATACCATTAATTTTGGTTTTGAAAGACCTGCCACCTGCGACACTGTAGATCGCCCAACTTTGCAATCTGCGCTAATGTTCCTCGGGCTGTCCGGTTGAGTTGCAATGGCTCTTTTCCTGTCTGTTCAGTTGTTCTTTTGTTGTTTCTGGGATCAGTCATTCTTCACATTCCTTAACTCTGATTGGTGTTTTCCAATATTCTGTTTTGGGTCACCTTTCATTTACATTATATATCTCCTATCTAGCTATGCTGAACTGATATTTTGGATGTCAGGCCTATTGTTACACTGATGATATTCAAGTGTGTCCGTCCCTTTCATATTTTGATGATTCTATTTATCAGTGTGTATCTGCTTGTTTGAGGGCCATTTATTCCTGGATATTTCCTTGGCTTAATCCCAAAAATCTAGAAAGTACATTTCTTCCTGCGTCTCCATCTTTTCTAGCTCTGCTTCCTATTTCATTTTCCTCCTATTCAACTTTCTGTTGGGATACAGTCTTGCAATTCAGGTGTTATATTTGATTCTTCTTTATCTCTATGGGCTTAGAATATTTCCCTGGTCCAATATCAACACTTTCTGTTATTTTATATTAAGAAAATTCTTAATTTCTTCATTTCTGTGCCTTATAAAATTCGGTTACAAACTGGCTCTTTCACATCTTGTTGCTCTCTTTATGTGGGTCTTCATATGCTCTTTTTCCACTTCATTCTAATTTGCACCCAGCTGTTATGATATCATTCGGTCTGCACTTTTCTTTGAGTATTTCCTCCTACTTAGCATGTTTGCATTGGCTTCCTATTAATTTAAGATATAGGTATACATTTGTTTGTCTGGTTGTTAAATGCGTTCATGGTTTGTCTTCTGGTTATCTCTGTGCTTTAGTTGATTTGTATTGTCCCCCTAGGGATCTGACATCTACTTCTCAGTTCCTCATTACCATTTCTTATTCTATGTTTTTGTCTTCTTGTTTCCATTCATTTAACCTCTTAGCATCTAATTAGTGAAATTCTCTTCCTTTGGATATTCATTCTACTTCAAATCCAATTCAGTTAAAAAGGCTCTCAAGATTATTATTTTGTTTTATTCTGTTTTCCCTTAAGTTGCTGTTTCTTGAGTTGAGCTGATCCTCTTTCTTTTTATCATCATATACGTTATTATATGGTTTATGTGATTGTCATTGATCGATTTTTGTACTGATTAATACTTGTACAGTGCTTTCAATAATAGAGCTATATCAATGCTGCAAAAATAAATGCATATTTTGGGTCTGGGTCAGAAACTGACTGGCACACATCCCTGCTCCCAAATACAAGCAGACCAGAGGTGAAATTATGCAGGAGCAAAATGGGGGGCCCCCAAATACAACCAAAAGGTGTGCAATCATGCCAGAGTCAGAACAATCCACTTAACTGTTGGCCAGAGCCTTAGAGTAAGCCCAAACATGCGTAGCTTGCCCACCCATACCTCTACATCTCGTCCTACTGGGTATCCTCCCCTACATAAGCCTGTACACAGGAAAGCCTCTAAGCACTGCTCTATTACACAGCACTAATAATAACTGCCAGCCAGCCACCACTGCCCTTCGACAAAAAATAAAAATGAATGTGATTCTCATATCCAGCCTCTAAACGGGGGACCAGGTTTTGAGCCAATTCTGCTCTGCATTGTCTTGCTTCAAAGACAAGAATATTGCCCCTAAGCTATCCATCCGGCCCACCTGAAACAACAAACAGTGCTCAGGTTACCGAAAAACAGCACAGATAATAAATCTTAAAATATACCACATGAATAGAGAAATACATGTTAGATAATAGGATATGGGAGTATGCATCACCACAAGATTACAAAAAGGAAGCTGCCAAACCTGTGCAGCCAAAGGGGAGAAACTGTCTCACATGCCCTCACAACATTTGGCTCCAATGCTTCATAGAGCCCTGGACTACTCCAATGAAATCCTCCAGAGTACTTTATGGTTCCTAGGTGAACTGTGGGCACTCATAATGGTCAATGCCGGTCAAGACCAGAGTAGGACCAGGGCACAATAGAGCACTGTGGATAGGATACTAAAATTGGCTCTCTCTTGGGTCTCTCTTTGTGAAGATTGCAACAGTGTAGATGCTGAGGTTTTGTTTTTATGCTTATTAATTTGGACTGGTGTACTACTGTTGTTTGGATTGCTCCTGTTATCACATTCACATGCCCCTTAAAAGTATGGCCTGCCCTAGGTCTACATTATCACAAAAGGCAAAGGAGGTATATGTCTTGAATGTGCCTGTTTAGTTTTATGATTGGGCTCACTCTTGACTTGTAGTAGTGTGAGAGCTGAGTAGGCACTTTAGCCACTACTCATCTTTGTACTCATGCTAGGTATCACACTGGTAAGGCAGTGGTTGAGATTCGAACAAAAAAAAAAAATTCAATACAGACAGTGCCTACAGCTTAGTCTTCCAAAATACAATAGTGTGAGCAAAGGATGCTGATAGGTATGTCAGCACTCAAGGCCAGAAAAAGGCTGAGGAGACTACATCTACCAGATGAGAAGGCAACTGTTTAGTAAATCCAAAGAATGCAAAGATACAGGTTCTCGCCTTCCTACTACTAAAGGTCCCCAAATGCACAATGGTAAATCCATGCCACATAGCTCCTAAGTTTAGACAGAAAGAAAGTGTGGTGGTACCTCTAACACTGCGGAAACTACACTCTCAGTGGTTCCATGTGTTAAAATCGCAGCAAAAATGGGCGTTCACAAAAATAATCGCGGCAAAAAGGCTGTGGTTTTGCCGCCGCCATCCATGTAAACGATGTGGGGGACACCCCTGCAACTCCCAGACCCATTATACCATTAAAGGGGAGCGGGGGACACCCCTGCAAACCCCCACTCCGCTTAAATGGTATAATGGGGTACACCTTTACCAGGTCAAACCACTGCCTTTTTTCCGCTATTTTTTGTAACAGCAACATTTTTGCCGTAATTTTATTACTGCATACCCTCTCATCCACCGGAGGCTGCTTCCTGTGAGGAGACCTGACCAATAGGAGAGAAAATGCAGCTTGTATGGGTAAACACAAGTAGGCCATAATCAGTGCTGGTCTCATGGAAGAGGAGGCCATAGTCAGTGCGGGTATCTTTGATGATATGTTCCCACTAGGCATGGGGCTGGCCACATGTTCCCTAGTTACTCTGACAGGGAAAGGTACTGAATCTCTAACAGAGGCACAGTTCCCACAAAAACACAAATCTTTTTGGAGCATTTCTTCATAAATTGGGACAAAACCCCAACATTATGTGATACTGCTAGTAACGTTGATGTCTGGTGACAGTGGGTGCAAGAGGATCGACCATTCCTGGTCCAGGCAAGTTAGTAAGGGGGTTTGACGGCTTTACTAATGCCCGCTGGCAATCGTGGCGTTAAGTTGGAGAGGGGAAACCTTGCAGCGCCATCTCGATGTCAAGGATACATTTAGAGTAGATTGTCTGTTAGTGAATGACCTGCCCAATGCCAAAACCATTGCTGTTGTCACTAGATCTAGGGCCAACAAATCAGCACAGGAAGCAGCACTTGAAGCCAGGGCACAGGGAGATAGCAAAATGAACCAAGAGACCCCAGTACTTCCCAGTCAAAAATAACATTATTCCTTCAAGACCTAAAACTTAAAAACCTAAAACTTAAAATTATAATTAAATTTTTAACACATCTTTCGCATCAACAACATGTATAATTTTTCATTAAAACATACATAAACATAAAATAAGATCACGTCTTACCAATGTCAGAGTTCTCATACTCATTTGAGCAATCATCTGGTAAAACCAAATCCAAGAATTGAACAATTGCTATTTGAATTGAAACTCTTTGATTGGAAAAAAGTGTTTGGCATTTCTGAAATTGAGTTAAGTGATTCTGAAATGTCAATTTATTCTTAAAGCATCTGCTTCTTGCCTCTGTTACTGCTTCACAATCTACTAACAAGTGTTGCATGGTTTCAATCTGATCTCTGTTCTTACAATATCTACAATAATTTTGCTCACTTGTGATGATCTTTCTTCTATGCAATATATCATGGGTGCTGTATAGGTTCAACCTAAACCTCAGGTACTTCCTCCTGAAGAGAGGACTTGGATGTTTTACAAGGTAGAATGCCATTGTGCCATGCTCCTTCAACCCAAACAGGGTAACATTGAAATCCTTGTGTGTTGTACATTTTGTTATATTTTTAGCCCAATCGTGCTGAAATATTTTTGCCTTGGCCCGGTCAGGATTCAATATCAGTAAATCAATGGTTATAGCTGCATCACTAAGTGCATCTAGTGTATGATTACGCCATTCCTGTGGAAAGGTGTGATTTGACGTGAGTAAATTAAAAGCTACAACCTTCAAAATGGTTGGTTTCTCTAGGCATGTTAATGCTTTTCGCAAGAATGCACATTGCTTCCACACCACTTGTGAGTGAAGAGATGTGAGCCCTAGTTCAAAACTAATTAACGCCACTGTCTGGGAGTTGCAATACTTGTTTCCAATAGTAGGATTCTATGCCATCCCAAAAAATACATTTCTTGGGAGGGCAAGCTTCAACTCTGTAAAGCAATATGGGTGTAACTTTCATCTTGTAAAACATGATATTGTGCTTCTCTGAAAACTTCCCGAACTTTCGCAAGAGTATTCGGGATTGAGACACCAGAGATTGTAACTTGGTCTTTATTTCGCACTTGTATTGTTCTAGTGTCTTTTTGTGTTGCACCACTACACCTAGGTACCTATATTGATTAACAATATTCATTTTGGACTGCTGCAGTTGCCATTTAAAGTTGCCCACTCCAGAATTTCTCTTCGAATTGCATACAACTATTTGGGATTTGTGTATATTGATGTTTAAATTATTGTCCTGAGCATAATCACCTAGTCGTTTTAACATATTTTGCAATCCCCCCGGAGTCTGTGATAGGAGGACTAAGTCGTCTGCATATAATAAATATGGGACTCGCTGTTTTCCTATCTTCGGAGGATCTCCCACACAATTGTTCAGGAATTCACCTATTTCTAGTTCATAAAAGTTGAATAAAAAGGAAGCCATGGCACATCCCTGTTTTAAGCCCCTCTGTGTTGTTATTCTAGGAGATAGCAGACCATTAAGGGTTATGCGTCCTTGCATGGATGTATTTCAGTGGAGCAAGATTATTAGAGATAGCAGGGTGCTCGGACAGTTTTGCTTTCTGAGTTTAGTATAGAGTAGCTCCCGATCAATTGAGTCGAAAGCGGCTCTAAAGTCAATGAATCCCAGGTACAATGGTTAACCTTGTTTTAACTGTTGAGCTTGCACCATACTAAGAGCAAAGATATTGGGGATAGTTCCTAGTCCCCTAACAAACCCTGACTGGAAGGGGTCCAGAAGTGATGTCTTTTCAACCCGATCATTGAGTTCTTTCAGTATAATCCTACAGAAGATTTTTCCTGGAGCGTCTAATAATGATATCGGGCGATAACTATCTGGAGATCGACGATCGCCCTTTTTATAAATTGGTACCGTTATAGCTTGAGTCCATGTCGATGGAAGTTTTTGATGAGAATTAACTGCAGTAAAGATGTGATACAAAATAGTTGCCAGGATGTTTTTGCATGGCGAAATTGGACAGGCCATCTGGCCCCACTGCTTTTGAATTACTAGCAGTAGTAATTAATTGGAGTATCCTAGCCTCATTGAATGACAAGTTAAAAGGGGTGACACTGTCAGGCATATGTGAGGAGGAACTACTTGAGGGTGCTGCGTAAAGTTCACTAAAATGCGAGACCCAAGTTTGTGTATCTACAGCGGTCGATTGGACACAGACCTGACGCAGACCAACAGATTGATTCATCTCTGCCCACATTTTGGAAATATTTTTGCTAGCAAGTGTTTTTAGCATTTCCGCTCCATCTTCCTGATAGAGCGCACCTCGGTGACACCTAATCCAATTTTTATATTCATTACGCAACTTCCCAGCGAGGGATAATCGGATGGCAGGGGGATGCTTCGCGAGTTTCCTTATTTCTGCACGATACGCAGTTCTCCTTAAGCGTACCAAATTATCAAATGTGTGCAAATGTTTTTCTTTTTGTTGTATACTAGTAAAGATTTTTGTTTTCCGAAATATTTGAAGCATATTACTATATACAATTCCCAAGTTATCTGTTATATTCACATTACTCAAATTTGACTCTTTAAGGAGTTTGCTGAAGTGTATTAAACCATCGTCTGACCATCATAGATGACACCCTCCTGAGTTTGCAACCAAACAAACCTCAGTTGATTCATTTTGGACAATTTCATTTTGCATTTGGACACCTAGTATAGCAGTCAGCATATTATAGTCACTGGCTTCTGAAACTATAACAGAGAAATTACGGACAGCCGGCTATAAGGCTGCATTCACATAGATGTAGTCTATAATAGATGACACGGAACCTCTGTGCCATGTTGCAGCCGGCAGTATATCAGATCTCTTGTTGGACATGTAGACCTCTATGTTGGACTAGGGCTTGCCAATGTCTATGTCTTTGATTAATCTGCTCATTCATATTTCCTAAACACCTCAAATTTAGGTCGCCAGTGAGTATGAGAAATCTAGTTTGCCGATCGCTAACCACCATATCCAATAAACTATTCAGGTCTTTGAAAAAGCAGTCGTCACTTATTGCCACTGAATTCCAATATAGATTTAACACCGCATAAGCATCATCAACAGAAATGGAAACCTTAACCAACATCATAAAATCATTAGGTATTGCCCATAATTGTGACGAGAGATCATTTCTTTTCCTAACTGCTGTAAGGAGTCCAGATATTGGCCTGCCCATTTCTGTCCTAATAGCATGGTTCAAATGTACTTCATTACTATCCCAAATTGGGGGAATAGACAAAAAAGTTTCTTGTAGAAGTATCAAATCATAGCTATTCAGATGATGTAGGTCATTATTGGTGAGATGCTTATGACCTCTGGTGTTCCAACTGATTAGGGTAAGGGGTTGTGTATTTTTTTGGCTTAGCTATTTTCGCTCAATGTTATGCGAGCAAGAGCAGGGCAGATTGAAAGAAACATGATTTCGTGTTTTCTTATGAGTTGTTAATTTTGACTGACCGATATTCACTTGCTGAGTCTGGGAAGGGGATACATGGGGTAGTGGAATTCTCTTGTTTATTGCCCCTTGAGAGGAATGATCAATACTGAGATCAAAACCCAATGCGGCTAAGGAATTCTTTGACTGCCAAATTAGATTTTGCACAACCCTGGACTGTATCCAGAGTCTCACTATATTCAAATTTTTACCTTCCACAAATTCCACCAGTGCCAAATAGGCTGATACGACGTCTTCAAGCTGTTGGATATCCAAGAATATCGCCATCACAGCCCTTCGATTTAAGTCGTATTGGGTAAATGGTGGGGGTTTACAAGCTAGAATCAAAGAGTGAGAAGCTGGTTTCACTTTAGTGGGGATATTTTTCCCTGTCATGATCTTATTACCGGGTTTTTTAATCTCAGTCGACTCCTTAATTGATGTAGGTGTAGAATGTAGATTCCCCAGAGCATTTTCAATTAATCGCATGATGGCACCCGACAGATCACTCATTGAAGAGGTGTCCTGTGCACGTGTGTCGGCTAAAGGGTATTCTTTTAAGCAACCATTTCTTTTTTAGCACCTCTTGATCTCCCTTTTGAGTGCTTGTAGATCTATTCATCTGATTGGACTGTGATTCCAGCTCCTGACTCTGTATTGAACTTAAATTAACCTGATCCTGAGTACTTTTGCTCTGGATGCATTCGCATGCTCTCCTATGTATCTCTATTTGAGCTTGTTGGCGATCAGACATATAAGCGTCCACTGCTTTCCTAATGTCAGATCTATCACGATCACTGTTTTGAATACTCTTGTCACTGGAGTTCTTACTCACATTTGACTTCAGATTGTTAGCATCTGTCAAGTCACAAGATGGAAGGGGGCGAGTTGGGTTTTGAAGACGCAACACCTGTATGAGCTCATTCAAAGGGGAACAGTTCAGGGCTTGAACGGGCTGAAAGGTGAGTGTATCCTCTTTTCTCTTACTGCGCAATCGTTTAGTGGCAGCACTTCCCTTGTGTTTTATGGAATTTTCATTTCTAGATAGTTTCGAATTCACTATCTTAGTATTCTGAGTTACCTTACTCATCGGTTGCTGTGGAGTCTCCTCGTGTGGAATCGTTACTTCTGTATTCTTCTTATTATTTTGTTTAAATGCACTCGAGATTGCCGGGGTGAAAATCGGAAATAAAGCACCTTTTGAGGGCACATTAGATTTGCTCAGCGGAATCATATTTTCCTCTTGAGATGAACTCGTAATATTCGTTAATGGATCATATATGATGGAAGATATATGAGGTAAAACGCTGGCAATTTCTTCACCTATCCCATTCTTTTTTTTTTTAATAATTCTGTTTATTACGTTTTAGGAACATAAACAACAAGACAAACATGAATCACAGGTATACATCAGATCATGGTAGCAAGGCAGTTTTCAAAAGGCAAAAGAAACCCAGTCGGGTCAGGAACCATCAGGCATGTGTGGGATAGGGCAGGTAACCAATGTTAACAACTGTACATGTCTATTTTCAACGGCAGATTTCAGTTAGCGTCCAACCAATTACCCCATATTTTCCCGAATTTGCGGGGGCAACCCCGTGCATTATAAATCCGGCGCTCCGCGGCCGCGCATCTGTCCAGCTCATTGCTCCAGCGGTTCACGGATAGAGGGTCGGCAGAGCCCCAGCTAGCCGCGATCAATCTTTTGCTTGCCCCCAATGCCAGTGTCAGAAATATTTTCTCATATTTCGAGAGGTCCACTTCACCTCGGATTCCCAGCAGTATCATTTTGGGGTCCCTGGGGATTGTTGTCGCCACGATGTCTGCGATCTTGTTGATACAGCTCTCCCAGAAGACCTGTAAGACTCGGCAGTCCCATAACATATGGTAAAATGTGGCGGGTTCTGTTTTGCACCTGAGGCATGTCCCGTCTTCCAGTCCCCCCCATTTGGCCATGTCAGTGCGTGAATAGTATGTGCGGTGGAGGATCCTCAGTTGTATAAGCCTGAGCTTGGAGTCTATGCCTATTTCTCTAGGGGACATCAATGCCTCTACCCAGTCTTCTGGTTCCATTAGACCTATGTCCTTTTCCCATTTTTCCTTGAGCCCATCTAGCTGCGTCGCCCCAAAGGAGTTGAGAGCTTGATAGAGCGTGGAAGTGACCTTGGTGTCAATGTGTTGCGAAAGGATGTTGGTCTCAATGGGAGTATAGGGGGGTATAGTTGTCGTATCAGGGAATTGTGTGCGGATGGCGTGGGCCAGTTGCGCATGTCGAAACCGGTCCATGGGTGCAAGGTCGAATCGCTCCTGCATGGTCTCAAAGTCAAGGAGGTGGCCGTCCTGTATCACATGCGCTAGTGTATGTATCCCTTTCACGCACCAGTGGCCGAAGGGGCCCATCTTAACAATTTCCGGGAGGAGTGCGTTGTGCCATAGGGGTTGGGATAGTGTCGGTTTACCTTTCCAGCCTATTAATTTGTGCGCGTCCCGCCAGGCCCGGCTAATGTGGCGTGTCATTTTGGGTAACAACGGAGGTTGGTCGTGGGTGGCGTACAGAATCTGTAGTGGGGTTAGTGGGGTCATGCTCTCTATTTCAAGGCGGATGTGGGGGAGTGTGGGCTCTGCGTGTATCCAGTCGTTTACCACCCCAATCTGGGCTGCAAGGTAATAGGTGCGTATGCATGGCAGACCGATGCCTCCCTCCCACACTGATCGCTGTAGCGTTTCAAGGGCGATCCTGGGTTGTTTCCCTCCCCACAGCAGAGTGCGAAGGCGTCTGTCTATGAGTGCGAAGGTGTCTCGGGGGACGGGAAGGGGGGCGTTTTGAAGTACATACAACAGTCTGGGGAGGGTCAACATTTTGAATAGCGCCGCTCTGCCCATTAGTGATAGTGGGGTGATTGCCAGTGGGTGGTGTCCCTATTGAACCGGTCAATTATTGGTTGTAAGTTGAGTTGCAGGAACCCACCCAGTGTCGGGTCGAGTCTTATGCCCAGGTATTTGAGTTCTCTAATGGAGACGTGATATGGGCAGGATTCAGGGATCGCAGACTCGTTTCCCTTGACCGGGAAGTAAATGGTTTTGGTTTCGTTAACCTTAAGGCCTGCAAAGCGCTGGTATTCACTAAGGATGCGGGAGACAATCGGGCAGGATGTGCGTGGGTTACTGAGGTATATGAGGAGGTCGTCCGCGTATAGGGAAAGTCGGTCCTCCCCCCCCCCGGCCAGGCAAACCCTGACCAATTAGTGTTATTCCTAAGCTCAATTGCGAGAAGTTCTATGGCCAAAAGAAAAAGCAGCGGGGAGAGGGGGCACCCCTGTCTCGTACCACGACCCAGGGGAAATGATCGAGAATATCTGCCGTTCACCCTTACCGTGGTCTCCGGTTGTGCATACAGGAGTTTAACCCACGATATAAACGTCTGCCCCAAGTTCATCCGAGCCATGATTGCCCACAAGGCCTCCCATTCTACAGAGTCAAATGCTTTTTCAAAGTCCACTGCCAGCAGGGCCAATGGGGCTGGTATTTCCTTAGCTCTGCTCAGCGCCAACTGGACTCTGCGCAGGTTCATGCGGGTGGATTTGTTGGGCATGAATCCGCATTGGTCGGGGTGGACCAGGGCCTCTATAACTTGCAGCAGTCTGTTGGCTAGTATTTTTGCGAGGACCTTGGCTTCGCCGTTGATCAAGGATATTGGGCGATAGGAGGCACATTCCTCCGGGGGTTTCCGGGGCTTATGTATGACGATTATGCATGCCTTCCTAAGGTCCGGGGGGAGTGCCCCCAGCTCTCTGCTGCGTAGAAACATACGGTGCATGTGGGAGGGCAATGACCCGCCAAGGCATTTCCAGGTTTCTGTAGGGAACCCATTAGGACCCGGGCTCTTCCCAGGTTGGAGCTGTGCGAGCGCCTCTTGCACCTCGGTGACAGTGATTTCGGCATTCAGGAGGTCTGTTTGGCGCTGGGAGAGCTTCGGGATCTCGATCTGGTCAAGGTAACATGCGGGTTCGGAAGACTGTCTCTCGGCCGGTGGAGTGTAGAGTTTCTCATAGTAGGCGGCGAATGCCGCAACAATGTCCGAGTCGTCTGTGAGGAGCGTTCCGTCTGGAGATATTATTGCCCGCACATGTCCCCTGGCCTGTTCGCGCTTTTCCAACTAGGCCAGTGTCTTATTCGCCTTGTCGCCTCGTTCGTAGATTTGGCTCCGGACTAACTGATGGGCTATTCATGCATTGACTAGAGCCAGGTTGCGAAGGGCCTCTTGTGTTGTGATCAGCTCCTCCTTAGCTTCTTGGGTGCTGTGTTCTAGGGTTCGCCGTTCGCACTCCAGGACACGTGCTTCTGCCTCTTTGATCTTTTGGGCTTGTCGTCTTTGGTAGGCCGAAACTTCCGAGATAGAATGCCCCGCGGAGGACAGTCTTATACGCCTCCCAGAGTGATATCGGGCAGTCCACTGATCCTTCGTTGTTTTCAAAATATTCTGTTGTCTTCTTTTCCAGTTCCTCCGCAATTTCGGGGAGACGTAGGTGATACGTGTTCAGGCGCCAATTACGATCCGGACCACGGCCGGAGTTCTTCATGGACAATAGGAGCGGAGAGTGGTCAGAGATACCTCTTGCGAGGAATTCCGCATCGAGGAGCCTGTGCTGTACATTGCGGGGGATGAAGGCGTAATCGATTCTGGAGAATGACTTATGGACGCCTGAGAAGAAGGAGAACCCAGCCTCGTTGTTGTGGAGCGAGCGCCATGCGTCCGTCATACCCAGGGCTTCGGCGAACATGGCGAGTGGTGTGGGGGTAGGGCAAGTGCCTGACCTCCTGTGAGACCTATCGACTGCAATGTTCATTACTTCATTAAAGTCCCCGCCAATCACCCATACATTGGCCTCATCTTCTAGTAATCGGCTCTGTAGCTCGGAGAGTAGTTCTTTCGTTTGTGAGGGAGGTGCGTAAATTGCAGCGAGGCCCCATCTCTCGCCCCAGATGTCAGCCAGTATCATGACATAGCGGCCCCGGGGGTCGGTCTTGACCTTCTTGACCTGCAGGGGGACTCGCTTGTGAACCAGGATCATCGTGCCCCTGGCTCCCGTTGTGAATCCAGCCTGGTAGGCGTGGGAGTAGTTGGATCTTTTGAAGAAGTGTGTACTCGTACCAAGCAAATGTGTTTCGTTTAAAAGGGCTATATCGGGCGAGTGACGATTAAGGTACTGGAGCACTAGTCTTCGCTTTATGCTGGAGCCGAGGCCGTTGACGTTCCAGGAGAGCACAGTTATCTTGTTGGAGTCCATTCTATCTGCGTGGGGCGCATATCTGGACATCGAGGATCAGTGGTAGTCTTGTGCACTCGAGAGATGTATGGCGTTGTGTTTTCGGGGGAGACGTCCGGGGGTCGTCTCGGGTTGGTATATCTGCTGCCCGGATGATGATTATGTCTGTGATCTTGCCCACAGATTGTGTTTGATTCCTTTGCCAGTGCTACGATATGACTCGCCTTCATGTTTCTTGATTCGGTTTCTTTACAGTCCTTGAATTCCCCCCCACCCTGTACTTCCCCCCCAACTGGGAGCACCTGTCGCCCAAACATTGAACTTATAACTTTATAAACTTCTTCGGGATAACCCGGCTGTGATAACGTGCGCTCAGCCTTAGGGGGCGGCCGCCGCTAGGTGCTCATTTCCATTCTACCAATCTGCAGTTTGGTCCCTTCAGTACCTGGTATTCATCCTTTTCCCGTAGGAGTTCTTGACGCGTCGTCTTCCGCATCGGACGGGGGGTGAGGGGGCGAGGGTCTCCCAGGTCGGGGTCGCTGCGCGGGTGGGCCCGGTAGCACGCGTCTCCCACTGGGGTCCGTGAGGACATGAGTTTCAAGCCAGTCCCATGCATCTTTGGGGTTGTAAAATAAGTGAGTAGTGCCCTCATACTGGACTTTTAGCAATGCCGGGAAGAAGAGGGCATATTTGATGGATAGTGACTGGAGCTTCCTCTTGACGGAGTCAAAGGACTGGCGGGCTTTTTGGACTTCTTTCGTGTAGTCAGGATAGAAGCCGACCTTGTAGCCGTTGTACGTGATCGGGCCCATGGCCCTTGCCATTTGTAGGATCGCATCACGGTCGCGATAATTCAGTAGGCGTGCAATCATTGTTCTGGGTGAGGCACCTGGTGTTGGTCGGCCGGTGGGGACTCTGTGTGCCCTTTCCACCGAAAAGAATTTGGATAGCTTCTTCGGGGCAAAGATATGAGTGAGCCAATCTTCTAGGAAGAGTTCTGCGCTGGGGCCTTCCTCTTTCTCTGGTATACCGAGGATCCTGAGATTATTGCGTCGCGCCCTCCCCTCACTGTCTTCGGCGCGGTTTTCCAGTTGGGTCACTTTTTGGGTAATCGCGGTGAGCTGTTGTTCCATGCGATGGACCGCATCTTCAGTGTTAGACACCCTCTGTTCCGCTTCCCCCACCCTGGTCGACAAGTTGCGGAGGTCCTGGCGTATAAGGGACACCTCGAGTCCCCAATCGCTTTCATAAGATCTGACAAAGAGATAGAAGGGTCTCTGAGTTCTCCAGGGTTACTCTCTTCTTCTGGGGGTTGAGGTTCACGCGGGGGCGGGGCCCCCACGGTGAAGAGGTCCATCTTGCTCTGTAGTGTTTGCCTCTTGGTTTTCTCCTTTCCCGTGCTTCGGTCGGGCTCTATGTCGTTGGGATCTGGCTGCCCTCCCTCGGGGCAGACGGGTGTGTATAGGCCGTGCAAGGTGCGCACTGCGAGCCGCCGCCAAAGTTGCTTTTGGTATGGCCGCAGTGTCGTCGCTCAGCCTCGCTTAGTGGCTTGGTGTATAGTAGGGATGACGTGGGGAGGACTGTGCCCCTTTTCTACCGCCGTTATGGGCCTGTTTCCACTATATAGGGTGGCCCTCCGTGAGTACTGCGTTTGGTGCGATGGTTTAAGCCACTCGGGGCGGTCCCAAGAGAGGGGCAGGGCAGTTCCGCCGTTTACGCCAGGTCTTAAGGTCCACCATGGACCGGGGGGGGGTTCCCCACCCTCTCAGTGTGGCTGCGTTTGTGGCTCGTGGGTCTATGGTGCAGCTGTGCTCTGTGTCCTCTTGCAGCAGGCTGGTTGCCAAAAGGGGGTTGCGGGGGGGGGAGCAAAGCAAACATCCACCCCCACACCCCTGTACCTTGCCGCGGGTGCCTCTGGTTGCAGCTTGTCCTCCTTCAACGGGGGAGCGCAGCTTTGGGCTTGTGCTGCCGCTCGACCCCGGGTATTGTAGTCCTGCCGATGAGGGGCCCCACTGGGAAGGCTGGCGATGCAGAGTCACGAGTGGATCGGGGGGTGTGTGGGCAGTCGGCGTCTCGCCCGGAGAGCGCCGCGGGACCTTGATCCAAGCGTCGGCCTCGCCTGGGAGCCGCAGCAAACTCAGAGTCTCCGGGGGGGAGGGGCGATCCTCTACTCCCGCCCGCGCCGCGATGGCCGCGATTTAACCGCAGGCGGTCCGCGGGCTGGTTCTGGCGTCTCCCGCTCCGATTTCCCCTCGGAGTGCAGCGACAGCAGCCCCATTGGGTCCGCCGCCGTTTGGCGGGCGGTTGAGGCGAGATTGGTTCTCGTGGAGTGGAGAAAAATCAGGATAATAGTAGCGGCCGCCGGGAGCCGTTGACCACCTATCCCATTCTTAACAGCAATGGAGTTGAGATTTTTTGGCTCATTGTCATAAGCAGTTTGAGAAGCTATGGTGCTAGTAATTATTTTCAGTGATGAACTAGTGGAGCTATGGGCCATGTTCAACTGAATATCACTCCTTAAGGTCATGTGTAGTATTAACAGTTTTTGCATGAGGGTTTCTTGTGTTGCTAGTCGCATGTCTATTGTTTGATATATGTGGCCCAATGCCTGGATGGCTAAGTTCATGGCTTGTAACGTAATGTTTGAAGATGAATCCGGTGTTTCATAACAGAATGAAGTGTTCAGCCCCTGTGTTTTAGTTTGTAGGACACTTGTCTCTGGTATTGAAATAGAAGAGACAATTTCTGTCGTGGTTTGTGATACCTCAGAGAACATAATGGGTGATTTAGATAGATTCTCAGACATCCAACTTACTGGAAAACACAGAATCATTAAGATCCAAATCAATTACAACTACATCTTCGATACACAGAGTTAATTGAGCAGTTGCAATATGAGCAGTAACAGGTATATTTTCAAGTAATACAGTATCTGATACAGAGTGGCAAGACAAGGTATTCAATGACTGCTCCTTACGGGTGCCTTTAACTAACACAGAATCAGAAACACAGCATCAAGACTTTCCTTATCTTCAACTAACTGTCCATTCTCCCGTCTAGATTTTGCTCTATGAGCAGACAAGGAACCACTGCAGAATAGCCGTATGTCCATATTAGGCAATCCCCTTTTAGGGCCTTTAATCCTGTTGGGTGTGTAATTCAAGTTTGTGCTTACTTGCTGAGGGCATGCCGGGATTCCAGCATTCGTGACTGTACATAGAGACGGCAGCATTCCGGTTTTAAGGCTAAATGTCCTCATTATTGCAAAACAACAAAGGTGTGCAGAGTCACGTTACTTACGCCTGCCTGTGATGGATCGATGTAATAAAAGTACCACAAGAATAGCCTTAAGCCTCAGCGATGAGGCGAAGAGGCAAATAGGTACTTGTGGTACTTGCTTGGTGCGCCCGCACGTCCGTTTTTGAAGACGGCATTGAAAGGGGGCATGGCTTTACACACTGTATATGAAAACAAAAGGCTAGGTGAGCATTTTTAAACGTCTCTGAGACTATGAGTCTATTAATCCCCTTGCGAGCGGTGCTTTTACCGTCAATCCAGTAGTTTGTCACGTAGAATGATGAAATAGAAGTGGTGCAGCGGCTGATCCAATTTCACGACCAAAGTACCGAGGCAAAGTGGTACTTGTGGTACTTGCTTGGTGCGCGCGCACGTCCGGTTTTGAAGACGGCGTTGAAAGGGGGCGTGGCTTTACACACATCAATCCAGTAGTTTGTCACGTAGAACGCTGCAGTAGAAGTGAAGCAGCGGCTGATCCAATTTCACGACCAAAGTACCGAGGCAAAGAGGTACTTGTGGTACTTGCTTGGTGCGCGCGCCCAGTATATATCATAAACCCAAAGTGGTGCCTGCTCCTGCTGAGGGGGTCTGGTGGCGACTGTGGTACCTAATGCAATGGCACCCAATTCAGTGATCTCAGCGTTGCCAAATGACATAAAAAAAAAAAAAAACCTGAGGTGGCGAATACGGTAGTTTCAGACCTCAAGGGCCTTCCAAAAACGAGTGAGTTGTCCACACCTGGAGGACCATGTAAGGCTGTCCTTTGCAGGGTGCATAGAGACTACCCCACTCTATTTGATCCATGTGAGAAAGCAGAACAACCTGCACAGGAAGAAGCCCCTGGAACGTTCATTTTTTACTGGTAGAATGGCACCCAGCACCGTGAGCCCAAGAATTCTGAGGCCGGAGCCAGCCAGATTTTGTTTGTGCCCCAATGCCACAGGAGGATCCTAGTGCATGTTGCTTATGACTTTCCTTTGAGAGGTACAATCAGGGCCCGGTGTACTCGTAAATTAATAAATTCAATACATTTCTGGTTCAAGGGGATATGCCAGGTCTTCGAGCTCAGACTAGCAATATAAACCAAGCCTACCAAGTATTAAACAGTGGAAGAAATCACTGTTAGTCCCCTTCAGAATAGACTCTGGAAATATTTTCAAAATCAATAATATGTTTATGGAAATCAGCCATTATACTCTTTGAAATTTCAAAATATTTTTTGGGACAATACACTGTTATTGTATACTTTCTTTTCAAACAGAATGATTTTTTATGTCTTCAACATTCATTAACTACACTACATTTAATCAGCAAATGAATTTCAAAATATAGAATTCCGAAATAAATTTTGTTTTGAAGAGAACATATCAAAATAAATTATGTATGCAAGTAAATCTTATTCATATTCAATAATCAGTAAAATTTCCCTTGTGCAGATTAATCTATTTTTCACTTCTGCAATTTGAATATTTTCCATTGCACTTCAGATTCTTTAATGCTTTGTCAAGGACCTATGCTGTCTGCTTCCCTATAAAAATATATACAGATATTGTGTACAGCTATTACAAACTGCTGATTTATACTAATTTAGTACTAACCTTCTAAAAAGTATTAAATTAAAACTAATTTAATACTTGAACCTTGTCATATCTTCACATATGTGGAGTATCTCCCAAAAAGATTTTTTGTTATAATAGTAGTGTTGCTCTTTATCACAGCATTATGTGTAATTTGTAATTTGGATGAGTTATTTTAACCAATAGCATCAACGTCTGTAAACCATAATAATTACATTTTAACCTTATAACTATCCCTCTACAGTGGCTTGACTACTTATCTACATGTTTTTTCCCAACCTTACCATGTCCAAATATCTAAGGGCATATCAGAAGCTTCATCTCCACCTCAGTGTTGAAGAAACCCTCTAACTTTGTTTCTGAACTTTTTAAAGCCTATTGGTTGCCATGTGATTGTTACACAGCTACTAAGTGGCGTGAGCATTTTTTTTTCTTTATTTCAGGTTGTGGACCCCATTTTAGATGTGTGTAATGCTCTTACCCACACTCAATCAATAGCACTATCGCTGCTCGTTAAATGGGGATACCGGCAACAATTGACAACCCTGCAATAATATCATTAAGAAGAATTCATATTACCTCCCACAAGTGGCAATCAAGATAAACATTACCATAACACAACGTGTGATTCAAATAATGTCATATATGGGATTAAATGCCCATGCATTGTAGACTGAACACAAATGTAATCTATTTATTTATTTAGTTTTACATTTATAAAGTGCACAAACACCCTCGGGCATTGAGGTGCTGGAACAACCAGTTACACACACGAAAGTCTGAACAGCATCAGTGCAGTGGGCTTCCTATGTTCTTATTCAAACAGCCAGGTTTTTAGGGCTTTTCTGAAGGGCTAGTAGAACTGTTCAGCTCTTAGGCTAGGTGGGAGAGAGTTCCATTGTCTGGCAGCTACAGAAGGGAAGTTCTGCTGTCACCTTTAGCTCAGTGGAACAACGGTTGGATGAGTTGATGGGCATATGGCTGTCTCACTGGCCTGGGCGACAAAGCCTTTGTGAACCTATGGGCAAGGTAAGGTGGCACAGAGTTAGATATGCATCTGTGCATGATGGAAAAGGTCTTGAAAATAATCCTTTCTCGGATAGGCAGCCAGTGGGCATCTCTTTTGGCCTGTGTGATGTGCTCTTGTTTAGGAATGTTAAGGACTACACAAATGGCATTCTTCTGGAGCACCTGCAGCTTGCAGATGTTATGTGTGGCTGTACCAGCAAAGAGAGCATTGCAGTAATCGAGCTTTGAACCAATGAGAGCTCTGGCAATGGAAAGCCATTTTTTAGCGGAGAGGAAAGGACTGGCAGCATTGATTAATTTTGTGGTGTATGCCGTGGAAGAGGCGATGGCATTAACTTGGTGAGTCAGGTGGAGAGTAGTATTAAGATAAACTCCCAGGGTACTCACCGAGGTGGAAACTGGCAACTGGAGGCCATCAATGCTTAAAATAGAGTACTTGGAATTCAGTTTCTTGATTACCTCTGGTGCCCCCCCCCAACAAAATCTCTGTCCTCTCGTCATTCAGACAGAGGCCATTAATCACCATCCACTCTTGGATAGTTGTGTATATAGTTTTAAGGTAAGAGTAGTTGCCAGTGAGGTGTAGAAGGATTTGGGTGTAATTGGCATAATTAGTGTAAGAAATGCTGAGGGAGTCCAGGAGGTCAAAGTAGGGTTTTGAGACTACATTGTGAAGGGTGGGGGAGACACATGAGCCTTGAGGCACTATGCATGAGATGTGTGAGGTGGAGGCACATGCTGAATCGCAAAACACTGTTCTGTTGGAAAGGAAGGAGGCTACCCAATTTGTGGCTTTTGGAGAGAAGTTGGCAGCAGACGTCAGGTGGTGGTAAAAGATTTTGTGGTCGACCAGATCAAAGGAGGCCGAGAGGTCTAGGAGAAGGAGGAGGGCTGGCTTTCCCTTGTCCTTGAATGTGTCAAGATGATTATTTAGGTCTAGCAAGGCTGAATCTGTTCCATGGCCTGGTCGGAAATCTGGCTGGGGCATGCCCAGTATATGGTGGTTTTCCAGGTAACACTGGATTTGAGAGTAAGCTGCCCTGTCAAGTATTTTTACGAGGAAGGGGACTGTTGTAATTGGGCGGTATTTATTCGGGGGCAGGGGGTCTAGCGTAGGTGTCTTGATTAGGGAGAGGTCCCAGGCTTCCTTCAGGCTAGCAAAGACTGAACCTGAAGCGTATTGATAAAATTAGTGAGGAAGGGAGTAAGGTGTTTGGTGCAGTCTTTGATGATGGTGGCGGGGTAGATATCCCCTTTACACCCGGAGGGTTTCAAGCTCCTGAGAATGGCTGCAACCTCAATTTCAGAAACATCCTGGAAGTGAAATTCTGGGTGGTCCATGGACACAAGGGTAGACGGGGGTAAACTGGGAGGTGGTGGGATAAATTCTTCAGTAGACCTTGTTTGGCAAGATTTTCATTTGAAGGGAGTTCATTTTGTCTTGCATCTCTTTTTGAACGTTCGTACAACATATTTCATCTTTAGTGATGGTTGGCGGCAAGGTGCTGGGGCTTCAAGCTCTCTAAGTATCACAAAGAGTTCTTTGTTATTTGACATTGTCTATTCTAATGTTTTAGGAGGCAGATTTAGCTAGGATGATGGATTGTTTGTATTGCCTAGAAAAAGAGCTAATGCTCTGTTTGTTGGTGTCAGAAGGGTGCTTTTTCTGATTCGATTTGGCCTGGTGTTTTTTACCACTCAGTTCTTATAGGTCATTGGTAAACCACAAGTTCATGTGGTCAACAGGCATGGGCTTACGCAGTATGAGTGGAGCCACTGTGCCTACGGTGGTTGTCAGTGTCTTCAGGTAGAGGTCGGCTAGGGCACTGGGGTCATTAGAGAGGTGGGAGAGGTCTTTAGGATGGAGAGCCCCTAGCAAAGGAGCAATGTTGTCTTTTGAAAGCTTGCAGAAGCTATGGCCCAAATACGTGGGAGGGGGGAGTGGACAAGCATGGTGGTCAAGGGGGATTGGATGACAAAAGTCACAATGTAGTGGTCGGACCAAGGGCAGGGGGTAATAGCACTAATGGCAACCAGGCAGTTGAGGTCCACTCTCCAGTCTAGTGTGCTTCCTTTCACACAAGTGGGTACCTTAACTCAGTGGGGGAAGCCTGGGGCATTGATTGAGTTTGCCATAGATGTAGCATTAAGATCTGAAGGGTCATGTAGACCCAGGTTGTGATCTCCTAGCAGGATAGATGTGCTAGTCGGTTTCAGGTTATGGCCAAAGGCATGTATGAGGTCTTCGTCAAAGGTTCCCATGTGGCTAGGTGGGTGGTATACAATGTGGTCCAGGAGGGAATCAGTAGGCGAGCTGTGGAGTTTAACAGAGAGCAAGATACAATTCCCCTCTATGTCCACATTATGTTTCCTAAATGCCAGGGAGTCTTTGTAGATAAGTGCTACTCCCCCCTCCTCTGGCTTCAGGCCTGTCACACCTTTTTATGCTGCACCCTTGAGGTATAGCTAAGGATAAGGCTGGTCAGGGTGTGGCATGTGGTAAGGATTCCGTAATAGCAAGACAATACTGGTCCAGTGTCATGATGAGGTCACAATGGTCACAAATGTCCAGCGCATAGGCGGGATGGACCTAGTATTGACTAGGGCCCCTTTAAGCGGTGACATGCACAAGTTGTGTGGAGTGGCAGCACTCTAGCGACTAACAGTGTTACCTGTGGTAGGGATACTCATTGTAGCTGGTGCAAACTTTGTGGCCGAGGTGGCAACATGAATATTAATGCTAGTGAGGCAAGGCTGAGGTTTCTGGGCATTGCCAGGAGAATTGTGTGCCTGCGGGTGGCTATGGAGATGCCCATGCCTGTTGGGAATGGTACATTCGCTATTTTTGGCATTTCTTATCTCTAGAGACTTTGCCATGAGGACATAAGAGGTTCTAGAGCATAGAGTATAATTTCTCTTAGAGAGGATGGTGGGTGTGAGGTAGGACTGTCTATGCCAGTGTTTAACCGGTTGCAGCTAGAATGCCATTATAGGGTGGAGGCCTTTTTGTGCTGTGGTCTGATGTTTTGGGGGATTCTGATTAAGCCATAGTGTCCTGGGGGCTAGAGAGCGTCGGCAGGTTGCAGGCAAAGGTAGACATGCACATTGGCCGAGGGTGCCGGCGGGCATGCCTGGCCAGCCTTATTTATTTATTTGTTTATTTATTTATTTATTTATTTATTTAATTTAGAAGCAGCGCCCAGACCCCAGACGGTGCTAAGAAAATGGTAGAGTAGGTAAAGGAGGCCTTTTCAACAAGCATGTTATAGTTCTGGCATTATTCACACATATTTGTTAAATAGGGTTGTTTTTACTTTCTTTCGGAAGAGCGAGTAGAAGGGTTCATCTTGGATATGCTGGGGAGGGCATTCCAGAGGGCGAGTGCGATGGTGGTGAAGCTGGATCACCCAGCTCTCTTTCTGGTGAATCTGGGCGTGAACAGGGCCGATGAGGAGGAGGAGCGAAGATTCTGAGTGGTGTGTTTCCCAGAGATGTGATTGGTGAGGTAGGGGGGCGGGGTTGTGTAACAGCGGTCAGTGATGGTAAGGAGTCTGAATTTGATACATGCTTTGATGGGGAGCCAGTGTACCTCCGGTCTGATATGTGAAATATGATTGGAGCGCTTCAGGCCCCAGACTGCTCTGAGTGCGTTATTTTGTAACAGTTGGAGTTTGTTGATGTTTTTGGTTGAGGTGCCTGCTAGGATTACGCTGCAGTAATCTAATTTACTTCCTATGATGAGCCTACCTAGGGTGAGGCAGTTACTAGGGGTGAGACATTTTCTGGAGAGGTTGATAAGTTTAGTGGAGTAGGATGCAGAGGAGGTGATTGCTTTAACATGTTTGTGCATGTTTAATTCTGCGTCGAGGTAAACACCAAGTGTTTTGACATGGGCGGATACTGGGATGATGTTACTGTCGATGCAGAAGGAGGTCAAAGCAGGACTGAGGTTTTTGAGGCGGTGAGGAGAGCCCACAATAAGGAGCTTAGTTATATCGTCATTCAGGCAAAGATGGTGGGTAGTGATCCATTCCTGGATGATGCTGAAGATACGGATAATGTTGGTAGAGTGAAATTAGTGGTTGCCAGTGATTTTATGAAGGACCTGCTTGTCGTCGGAGATGTTGGTGTTCGGTATGTTAAAGCTATCCAGGCGGTCAAAGAGGGGTTTGGTGTACATGTTGTACAAGGTAGGGGCGAGGCAGGAGCTTTGGGGGATGCTGTGGGAGACAGGAATGGAGTCAGCTGCTTCAGTGCCCACAAAGACCCTGGTAGATCATCCAGAGAGAAACGATTTGATCTATAAGGTTGCTACGGGGGCCAAGTTAAAGGTTGCAGTAAGGTGTTGGCATAGGATTACATGATCCTCCAATTAAAAGCTGCAGAGAGATCCAATAAGAGGAGGATGGCAAGCTCCCCACTGTCTCTGATGTGGTCAAGCTGGATATTTAGACCCAGGAGGGTAGATTCAGTGCTGTGTCTGAATCCTGATTGATGGGTACCTAGTAGGTTTTGGTTTTCAAGATATAGTTGGAGTTGTGAGTAAGCAGTGCGGTCCAGAATTTTGAGGAGATAGGGTACAGTATTAATCGGGTGTTAGTTGGTGGGGATGGTGAGGTCTAGGGAAGGTTTCTTCAGAAGTGGTGTGACCCAGGCTTATTTGGCAGAGTTAGGAATTGAATTGGATTTGAAGGATGGGGTAATGAAGCTGGCTTTGGTCAGAGCCAGGGGTTCTGCACATATTTGAACAATGTGAGCTGGGCATATGTCTCTATAGCAGTTGGAAGCTTTCAGATGCTGGTTGATGGTGAGGACTTCAGATGGAGTGATGGCAGAGAACTGAAACTGTGGGGCGTTGATGGTGGAAGGGGTGGTGCTTACCCAGGGGATGAGTGGAGCAGGAGGTATATGGGACTTTTTGAAAATGGAGTTATCCCTAAGATTCTGAGTTTTGGTAACAAGAGCTGATGGATGAACACCATGCTTTATTCTTGGGAAAATTGTCAGTCAGGGGCCCGGGGTTTCAAGCTCTCTAAGATTTTGAAAAGCTGTTTTACTTTGGATCTTGCTTCAGTGATTCTGTTGTTATAGATATTGGGCCTCATTACACGGATGGCGGAGAACCATGGTGCTATTAGCGCCATGGTTCATGCCGGTAAAATACCGGCACCGCCTTGGTGGAAAGGGGAATTACCGCCCCATTCCAAGGTTGGCGGGGCGGTAATTCCCCCTTCCACCATTGCCCCTTCCCCATTCCCATTTTTGCCCCATAGGGCATAATGGGAATGGGGAAGGCGCTAATTACGGCACCGAAAATTGCGGTACCGTAATTAGCTCCCTGGGTCCCTTTGCGGGTTGGTTTTTAACGCCTGCAAAAAACAAGGCTTTAAATTCCCCAACCCGCAAAGGGACCTCGTAGTAAGGTGGTAAGGATTTACCGGTACCGGTAAAATACCGGTACCGGTAAACCCTTACCGCCTACCGTGTAATGAGGCCCATTGTCTTTAGTGGCAATGATGGCTGGTTTGTAGGTGCTGGCTGAGCGATGAAGAGCAGCTTTATTGATAGACGTGTTTTTTTTTCTCCAAAGATGTTCAGGGCACGTTTTTGGTTGCAGGGGGTAGATAGTTTGTCAGTGTACCAGTTCTGGGGGTTTCTTTTATTGCTGGAGAGCATGTCCATCAAGTGCAGTGAGCAGTGCAGTGTTGTATGCCGCTAGAAAGTATTCGGGGGTGGCGAAGTCTGGTGCTGAGTCGAGGGAGGCTAGAATAGAAGGGGTTAATTGCACTGCTGTGGATTTGCCGGTGCGGCTGGCAGTGATATGAGGGAGGTCCCCAGTTGTGGGTGTGATTTTGGTGGCGGTAGACACTGGGAAGCAGATTACTAAATGATCTGACCAGGGTAGGGGGTCTAAAGTTATAACTTGGAGGAATGTGTCACAGGAAGGTATCCGGTCAAAGATTCTTCCTTTTTCATGGGTGGCAGAGAGGACCAATGTAGTGAAGTTCATCTCCTCAAGGGTTGCTGTGAGAGTGGTGGCCTGTTGGTCAACAGGGTCTTTGAAGCCTAAATCAAAATCTCCTAGGAGTATACATTTGATATTAGACTTGAGTAGGGGGGGATGAGTAGGGGGATGTCAGTGTCAGGAGGGTAGAATGGTAGTTGCAATGGGAGGTAGAGGGTGTAAGGGGGGGTTTGGATTCTCAGGGCAGTTGCATTTGGTCTCTTGGATGTGGGGGGGCTCTGTAGCCTAGAGCAGAGTCTGTGTAGACGGGCTGAGCCTAGGCAGGGTGCTTGGTGCTCTTTTGGGGGGATAGAGGGAGTTAGAAGTTTGGTCTCGTGCTGGGAAAGTTCACAGATGGGTTAGGAGGGAAGGATGTGAGAACAAAAAATGAGAAGTCAGCACTGGTTATAAATTATTTTGAGAAAGGGCACACTAGGCAGGCAAAGGGCGCAGTGCTGTGTGTTGTGTTCTGCTGGCCCTCCAGTTCCACCATGCAGATGCAATGTGTTCGAAGATCTGGCGTCGATCGCATAAAGACTAGACACCAAAGCCCACTCAGGCAATGGGCACAGTGTTGTGTGCTGCAGGTGCGCAAGATGCTGGCTGACTTCTGTCAGGCCTGCACTTCCGGCACACACAGACACAACATACGCTAGGAACAGGCGTTGATCGCATAAAGCCTAGACACCGAAAGCCCACTGCAGCGAAACCCATACAAGAAAAGGGTGCAGTGTTGTGCATTGCAGATGCGCAAGATGCTGGGCGAACCTCCGTCAGGCCTACACTTGCACCATGCAGATGCAATAGATGCTAAGATACAGCATCGAACGCATAAAGACTAAACACCTAACCCCACTGTTGCAAAGCCTGTTCAGGCAAAGGGCTCACCCTCAGGACTCTCTGACAACAAACTCTGATTTACACCAAGCAGCTGCAATCCCCCCTCCCGTTACCCATCAACGCCCACCACTCCTGGCCTCGGTAAGCGCCTCTTTGCAACGTTCTCCACAGTATTCACTCCTCTTTTGTCTGCAGGCACCATGGCACTCACTTCCTCCTCCATTACCCACCAGAAATGATCACCTCCAACACTGCTCCAGGATATTTTTCACATCCAAGCCCACTCCTCCTTCCACAGCACCACCCCACTCCATTCCAGAAACAAGCTCCTCTGCATGCACTCCTGGCCCCCCACCACCTACCCCACCTTCCAGAAATGCCATGCTTGCTCCAGTGGTCACCTCCAATGGGCCCCTCAACTGTACCCTGATCAATACTAGATCAGTCCCAGCTCTTGCCCCTGAAAAACATGACCCACTTACCTCCTGGCTCACTATATCTGAAACGTGGCTCCACTGAGCTGTGGGCCCCACATTATCTAGCACCATCCCATCAGGAAATGCCATCCTACACAATGATAGAATTCACAACAGAGGCAGCGGAGTCACACTAATCTATTAAATTAAACCTTGCCATCAGTCATTAACACTTGCCCAATCCCAAACTGTGAAATGCTCTCCACCAAACTCTCTCTCTCCAACCAACACTATTAGTCCCCACCTGATCTACCACACCATAGAAACAGTCCTACCCTTTGAGGAGGACCTCATGCCAACTATCAATCCCACCACCAAGATGAGCCCTAAAATACTGATCTTAGGAGACCTCATGCTATGCCTCAACGCCCCCGCAGACACACACACACAAAAAGCCTAGCCACAGCTGGCTTGGCACAGCAGACATGTGAACCTACCCACACCATGGGTTGCACCCTCGACTGGATTGCTGATCTCATTTTCAACACTGCCAGTCCTACCACCACAACTTGCCCATGGTCAGACCATCACACCATTGCCTTTGACATCCCCATCAGCACATGGCCCAGCCAAAGTCACACAGTAAAACCAGAGGCCCTAGCCTGCTGCTCCGAAAACCTCAATAAGGACCACCTCACACCTCTCGTCTCAGACCTCAAGGAAGTGTCCACCATACCAACCAACCCTGAGGCCCTTGTCAACCTTTACAATATCACTTTAGCAGAAGCATTTGACACACTTGCCCCGCTTAAACAGTGCAAAGCCAAACATACACTAAAGAAGAACTCTTGGATCAGCCCCGAGCTACTTGCTTCCTGCGCCAAGAAAAGTGCCACAGAAACAGCCTGGAGAAAATACTCCTCCATAGCCACAAAAACATGGTTCACCTCCCTCGCTAAAGACTACAAAAGAGCGTTACTTCCTGCCAAAGCCAGTAGCTACAATGTGAGAATAGAGAACGCAAAATCAAACACTTGCAAACTCTTTACGATGTTGTGAGAACTTGAGTCTCCAGTCACCCCTCCCACAGAACTCACTGTAGATGACACCAAGGTGCAAGACGCTCTTATGGGAAATATCCTCTCCCTCTAGGTGGAAATGTGTGCCAAACAACTGACAATTCATGCCAAACCACCACCTTCCACCCCCATGCCTCCCACGGCTCTCTTGCAGCCGCAGACTGGTTCAGATCATTCTTGGCAGACAAATCCTCTCGGTTGTTCATGGGTGATCATGTTGTCCCACCCATGACAGTTACCTGCAGCATCCCACAAGGACCATATATCCCCCACTCTGTATAACATTTTTACGGAACTCCTCTATGACCACTTGAATATCCTTGTCATATCTTACATGAATTACACCGATGACACCCACATCATCCTCCCTCTCTCACGCACCTACCACCAAGATGTCACAGCCATCAATCCAGTTTACGACTTCATTCAGAAATGGGTGGCGACCCATCTGCTATGTCTAAACAACGTCAAAACCGAGATCCTCATTGTAGGCTCACACACCACACTATGCAACATCGATCGAGCTTACAAACCCTTCAACATAGACAGAAACCTGATCCAAACCTCACCTGCAGCCAAAACCCTGGGCACCTACCTAGACACTACCCTCAACCTCTCATGCCAAGTAACTGCCATAGCCTCTTCTGCTACCTACACCGCCAAATTACTCAATGCCAGCAAGCCCTTCCTCACCACAACCAACCGCCTCACCATAGCCAGAGCCATCACAGGTGCAAACTGGACTAATGCAATGCCCTCTTTGCAGGTGTGCTCCGAGACCCCCAAACAGCCCATAGAGTCGGGGTTTGATCAGAAGCACTTTAAGACGAGATAGCAGCACCCGTGAGATGGATGGGGGTGCAGATATATACTTCAAGACCAATCAATAAGGACAACTCTACGGTTTGGCAAAGGGTGTCCGTTTAATATAATACCAAGTACAAAAAAGGGGGAGTCTAATGAATATCAGCGGATGCGTGATCTTCCTTCTCGCTTCACAACTCCAATGAACTTCATAAAAATCATGACATTTATACGGAAAACTCGTCATCGTTGACGTGTAATACTCAAAAGTTGATATGCAATTCTATTGGTTTGGGAAAAGTAACTTTAATATAGGTACTATATCTGTATATGGTAACGGAGTGAGGGGATTGGGTAAACACTGCCAGGTGGGCATCTAAGCCCTTCCTTAAAAAATGACTACTGGAGATGTCACTAAAAGTATGATGTCCCATTGGTTCTACTAACTATAGGACCCTAGATTATTTGGTCCATTGTGATTGGGTTGCACCAACCCCAGGCATACTTTTCCACTTTGCTTAGCAGCACGCAGAATGGTCGTCCAGGTGCTGGGCGCCCTTTATTACCTGGTATTCCTCCAGTTATTGTTACAATCACTCATCACTTTAGTAGCCATGTGTCAATTATTGCACTGTGGTTGGCCTCGAGACAGCACTTCTAGTTCTGATATGTTCGCCTGGCCTGGTGCCATGCGTAGGTGTGAACTCTCGCTTCTTCTTGCTTGGCTGGTCACGTGATTCAGACACTGTGAATTTGTCTCTTTCTCCATTAATTTGTGTATTTGATTTTTGTTTTACCCACCACCTGTCTTCGTCTTCTTATCTTGACCTTTCAGAAGCAGGATATTCTGTTTTCAGTTTCAATTAAATGTAGCTACTGTCCATCTCTTCTATTGGTACAACCCTGGCTTTCCTGGCACGAGTTGCCTTTGCTGAGTTTCATTTCAGCTGTCTCCTCTTGATTTTTCTAAATATGAAGCTTTTCTCGTGTGGCCTTTAGTAACCTGGGTTGATTCTGCTTCTTGTGCAAATTGGTATTACACTTATATAACATACTTCTTTTGAGGTATATTATGTATAGTGGCGCTTGCCACACTATGTTTATACTAAGCAAAGCAAACTGCACGGTTTTCTTAGCTTTCTTGCGGTTCCAAGCATATGTACAGGTGTAAACTGGTCGACTATCTTCATCATGCTCGTGGCTTAAGCTTCTACATTTGACATCGTCCTTTCACTTTAGGTTCACAATATCCTTGTTCATGGCATTTTCGTCTCTTTACATCATTCTCTGGTCGTAATTTCTTCTATATGGGAGTCAGTCCGGGTTCTCGTGACGTCACCATTCGTCTTCCATTAAGACCTTTTTAGTTTCTTCAGGGATTGTACTTAAACGATCTTCATTTTGTTTCATTTGTTGATAGGGTTTTCTTAATGGATACCTTACTGTCCATGGTTTTCTTGGTAGTGGTACTTCCATAGGTGCTGTTCTTCTGATAGGTACTGGACAGAGCCCCTAATGCTGCTCTCTGCTGGTTTATTTGCTCATCATACGTCACATATTTCGGTGTGAATGTTCCTGGTACTTCAAAATGGACGGTTGAAGTGCGGGCTGTATTTGGGACCGCCTTTGCACTCCACCCTCTGGACGATTCATCGACCACTTTCACCTCCTTCGTTGGATCCATCTTCTTTGGTTCCTCTGTCCATTCTTTCTTCATCTTCTGCTTGTATAGATGATGGTCTAAAGAAATGTCTCTTTAGGATCCATATCTTTATTACTCCTTTTAAACTTCCTGCTGTTCTTACGTGTTCGTCTTTGTTCCACGTCATTGGTTGACACTGTCCATTTGGCCTGGAGTAAACCCATATTCCCACATAATTTCTATGCTTCCTGGGATAGAGAAACTTTGTTCCTTCTGGTGCTTGAATGCTGGCTTTCACAAAGTCTCTTATTTCTTTGTCAGTCGGGCCTTTGGGTTTCCATCCTGGCTTGATATCAATCATGATCTTCATCCCTATGGCTTTCTTCGCAGTTTTCTGACACTGAGAGATTATTATCTTAATAACACAGAATCCTAGCAATATCATCACTAGCAGGGCTCTAAAGAACTTGAATGCATCTGCCATCTATTCTGGAACCCGTGAGAATAGTGATCCAAACCAGCTGTCATCCTCAACTTCGTCAGTTTCATCGATCATCTGATTCTGTAGCTTTGTCAGCATACTTTTGGCTTCTGTTAGAGATCCATGTTCCTTGTCGTGAGGAGGTATGAATGTGCAACATGATTCTCCAATTTTTGCACAAACTCCTCCATCCATAGATGTGATCATGTCAAATACATATCTGTACTGGAGAGTCATCAATCGGATTGCCCTTAACTCCTCTTTGATTGCATTGAATCCCTTCATGGTTGTGTTGATGGTCTGCAGTAACCCCCATCTGGTTATCTGCAACCATTTAGTATTTGCTCCAACCTGGAATCTTGGCATGAAGATTGTTGCGAACACTGAAACAGCCTATGTTCATATGGGATTGCATGAAAAGCTTCTTCTGATTTGGCAGAAAAGTAATTCTCTCTCTTCATTCGATTCAGTAGTTCCACAGATCTCTTCTTTCTCAGGTGAGCATCTGCTATCGGGAGGCTGTCAATATTCAAGTCACTTTTTGGGATCACCAGCGCTAGAACATGGACATTCATTATTGTGCATATACCTCCCCAGTTTCTTGGCAGTCTGATGTATGCTTTGGATCCACATGCCCAATAATGATCCATAATTACTGCAGTTCCATGCAGTGGAGTAACTTTGTTGGGGGGGACATGACAACTGAAGGAAATGGGCGGGGTGGAGGATCGGCGGATAGTGGCTCCAAGAAATAACACTAAACTACTACACTACATGAGTCCCTTGCCGATGCTCTGTTATAACTTTCATAAAACTGGTGGCGTATCTTTACAATTCAATTCTAAAGACACACCAGTCTTCTGAAACTTATAACGCCAGAGTGTTTTTTTTTTAATTCACTGTATTGATGTACCTCCAACCTTCAAGGCCGAGAACTGCATGCCCCCGCAAGAGTTGCTGACTGATAATGATGCCAGTACAAAATCTCATGACAGCCACTGACACAGTAAGGTAGGGCTAGAATGGCTGCCCCAAAATGCCCAGTCTAACCAATTAATAACACATACCATGCTTGCTTTAGCAAGATGCCCTGAATAAAGTAATGTCACATTAAGGGCTAGAATGGCTGCCCCAAAAAGACAATCCAGCCATGTAATATTTCACATTTGCCTTTTCGATGCCCATAAACAAATACCATGCCTGCCAAGTGCCTCTCGCGCACTCATATACATACATACACACACAAAATTCATACCCATTGGCCATGGACGGCATCAGGTATTTTCAACCATTTCAAATGAAATAGGCATCCAGCCTCAGAGGTGCCCCCCAGCACAGGCCCCCATGTTGCCAGTCAGTAGTCTTGTAAGACTGCAATATATACATTTTTCTCTATTTTCGTTCTGAGGCTTAAAATGTACACTTTGCAGTGCTTGCATTACAAGCTGTGTTTCCTCTTACCACGGCATACACAGAAGTGTTATCACCTCACTGCCTTCTAACACTGGTTCCTCCACATCAACCACTTGCTGACAAAGAAGGTTTTAGAGCTCTTCAGTGGGTATTTACAGTTTAAGCTCCCTGCTGGCCGGCCGTCTCGTGATAACTGGCGGCTATTAACCTTATCTTTTCCGGCATTGTAATGTATGCACCCCACGGGTGCCTCAGACTGTTTTCACTCTAATCAGGGGTCCCCAAACAATCATGTTGAAAATGGGCCCCCACACATCTTCAGCCAGACCTGCCATTCACCCAGTGACACATTACATCCACAAACTTCATTCTACTCAGAACATACAAACAATGCATTAATTATCATTCAGACACAAAAGTCAACACACATATGCTTGCACACATTCACTCACACATACATGCACCCAGCACCTCCATTGACATGCACTGTGTGCACACACAATTAATATGTACATACACAATAACACATGCAAACAGTGTCACAACGGCCATTGAGCATACCAGGCTTTATCCCCCCATCCCTGAAATTCTGGGCTATGTTGACAGGACCTGGTTGATCTACAAAGCCATGGCAGGACAGGACCTGACAATAAACAGTGCTTGGGGTGGTTGCACTTTTAACAAAGGTCTGGCAATTAGTAATGATTTAACACATTTCATTGCTAGCACCTAAATTTGTATATATACATATTTAGGCAATTGAAATCATGATGGGTGACTTGGTACTTGCACGTCAATAGAGTGAGCAGGGAATGAGAGACAGAAGACAGCTCATTCTCACAGCAATTCTTAAGTGTGTGTTCTGACACAGAGAGTCAACAGCTTTTAACATTTACTTTAAGCTCACTAGAATAGTGTCATTAAAATATGTTAACAGTTAGATGCATGCACCCACAAAGTTCACCCCACTCCTGGTGACGCCTGCAGTCTCTAAAGGTCGCATGACGTTTTTTGACAGACGTCAGGGGGCAAATGCAACTAATAATAATGATTTGTTATATTTTTATATCGCTTTCGCCAAAGCACTGAACAGAGAATACATTTATATAAAAGTATCACCCAATCAAAATAGGTACTCATTTTTCAACCTCAGAAGGATAAAGAGCTAAATTGGATTTAGGATTTGAATTTGGGACTGCAGATTGCACTCAGGTTATAGCAGTGAGTGCTCCACCCGCTGAGCTCTTGTACCAACTAGCCAGCAGGGACATGTTTTCTTACAATGACATGGTTCTTTTTAATCGGCATTAAGGCAAATGCAACAGGAGCATGTTCTTACGTGGGGATGCGCCATATATTGGCAGAGCCAGGCCAGCATGACAATGTTTCGTTATAATATTATTACTGGCATCATGGGCAAAGCCAACATGAGTATTTTCTAATGTGGGCATACTGGCATATATAGGGGCAGCAGAAGGGCATGTTTGGGCACAATCAGTTTGAAAATGTTTTTTTACACATGCATAGTACTGCCATAAAGTGGGCAAAGACATTATGAAAATGTGTTTGCATTGCTGCTGTGCATTTTTGATGACTTGGCCTCTAATCCATTTTTTCATGTCTCACCCTACAAAACCAATTGTAAACTGTCTGACTTTTTACCTAATGTATCACAGAAAGTGTACTGTAAAATGCACCATTTGAATCCCCTATTGAAACATTTTTCTCGGGGGAGAACCCCTCTGAACCCACCTTAGTGGGTTCGGTCTCTCTCACTATGCTCAGTAGCTCCTACGGATTCGGCTGGGGACAGAACAAGTCCAGTTTACTCTTCAGGCACTCCCTAACATGAGCCCTACAACATTAGCTTGAGGCCCCACTTGTTACACAATCCTGTCTATGCCCCTGGTGAGTGTGGGTGAAAGATGCATTTAATTGGTCAAAGGAAGGTATAATATCTATTCAGCCTCCTGGGCTCTGGGTGGGGATCAACAGCGCAATAGGTTCACTCATTACCAGCTTTTAAAACTGCGATCCAGAACCCTCAAAAATTTGCGGCTGGCCACGCCCCTGCTTGCATTCTTCTTTTCTCCTCATTTAAAGCACTGGAGTGTGGTGTACATACTTTGCAAAAGGATATGGTCCCGGCTGTAAAAAGTCTTGGTACTATCCCGCTTGCAAGCTCTGTACAGCCATATCGTAGGTGCAAGTGGTTTACACACTGTGTACATTATTCCAAGCGGGAACTATGTGCAATCTACCCCAAGTGTGAACTATGCACAGATGATTCCATCTATGAGCTCAGTACAAACTGTTGTGTTCAAGCTGTATTTTAAAAAACAGGTGTTAGCTAGTGTGCACTGTTTATCCAGATGGGTGCAGTGTACTAATCACTACAAGTGTTGGCTCTTGACAAACTTGCTACCCAATGTGCACTGCCACCTGACCTGTGTTCAAATGACCCTGCTCCCCAACACACATACAAACACAATTTAAAAAAGAAAAAAAAAACTTGCCTCTGCTCTGCTTTTGAATGCTGGGCTGCATCTCAAGTTAATACCTAGCTAGCTAGCCTCGCGCACACTCACCAACAGACAGAAGCGTGAAGCCAGGAAGCGATGCTCAGAGGCTCTACCACGCGTACGTGCTGCAGTGCTGACAGCATGATGACCACGCCGGCGCAAGGCCCGGCATCACCGAGTCGAGCACCCTGGGCCAGCCAGGGTGAAGGACTGAGTTGTGCAGGTCCTCCGGCCCCGAACATGCTTCACTGTGGCTACCTGCAATCTTCAATTATGTAATGAGACACTGAGAGCATGGCTGGGCAACCCAGCCAGGCTCATCCTGTCAAATTACATAATTGATGATTGCGACGCCCCAAGTCCCCTGCCAAAGGATGGGGGGACAAAAAGCCATGCCACAAAAGTTGGGGGGGACAAAACACCCTGTGCCCACCTATAATTACGCCCATGGTTCCATGCACCATTCCTGGAGCATCAAAAACCCATCCACATTTATGATTCTCTCCTATTATTCTTGTGCTATTATTCCTGAAGCAGAATTTTGGACTTTCCAGTGGCACAATCTGCAAGGGTCCTCCTCTGTCTTCGACCCATGTGAGCAGTTTTGCAAGCTTTGGCCATATGGCTTGCATCCATTTCGCACTATGTTGATGTCGTATTTGCCTATGGCCATCCATGCTCTGCATATCACTACATCTTTCTCCCATCAGTCTGGTGAAAGGACTGTTCCCCCAAACTGCTTTTGGCCTCTGTTCTTCCAACTTCGAGCCTCTTCTGGAGTTTTACCTTGGAAATATAGCTTCTGATTCGCTTCTCTTTGGATTTCTGCTCCTTTAACTCCAGGCTTCTCGTATCTGATCACAATGGCCCTCATTACAAGACACGTGGTAACCAATGGCGCTATTAGCACCATGGTTGCTGCCGGTATTGTAACAAGTCTGCCATGGAATTACCACCCCATTCCAAGGTTGGTAGGGCGGTAATTCCCCATGCACAATGGGGAAGGTGGTAATTACGGTACCGCAAATTGCGGTACCGTAATTACCTTCAAGGTCCCTTTGCGGGTCCCTACTTTAACGGCTGGTCCAGACCAGCCGTTAAGGTCGGGAGCCGCAAAGGGACCTCGTAATTAGGCACTAAGGGGTTAACGGCTCTGCAGCCTTTTCTTCATGTGCTGGTACCAAATGTTGTTTCCCAAATGTGCTATGCTGTCCAACTAATCGTTTAGTTCGTTGTGCATACATTTTTTTAAATATAGGTGGCTTCCAGGGCTGCGCCGCTGAGGCATGCACCACTGGCTCTCATGTTTTCAGAGTTCTGAAAGTTTTCAGTGGTTGCCTAGCAGCTACAAAAAGTTACAGAGCTCTTGAAAGAAGGGGGTCTGAGGCAAACATGTTCACATGACGCCTCTCTGGACGCCTCCGGTAGACTTGTGCCTTAGTGCAGAGGCTCGGAGCTGCCTAGTGAAGGATTAGCCAAGCTCTGCAGACAGGAGGATAAAGGGGGTGGATCCCAATTTATTGTACCATGGCTGAGCCTGCTGTTCTTAAACACACTGCCGAATGCGTGTGCCAGTGCATGTCCGTCCTCCACCTGTTCCAATGCTGTCTTCCCCAGTTACCGCCTCTGCCAAGGACCTGATTTCCTCCATGCACCGGTGAGTTTTGCATAGTTATCAGTGCGGAATTAGCAAACTCTCTGGGAGCGGACTTGGAAGGGCTCGGTTGTTGTTAATGCTGCCTCTGGTTTTGGCATTCGCGCTCTGAAAGCCGCTCTCCCCTTAGGAGCGGGGAAGGCCCACACAGGCAGCACTCTCCATGCTTAGAAACAAAGATCCTCGGCTGCTTCTCAGAGCCTGGCTTTCCCTGACACATCCTGCCGCACTGATCCGTCCCTTGACAGCCTTGGCAGAAAATCCCCAACCTGGTGAAGATCACCATCTCTGTACAAATCCAGCCAAACGACATGCCAATTTATTTCAAGCTGGACAGGCAGAGGTCTGGCCAGAACCAGACAATCAAATTACTTACAGTGGCTAAATATAAAATCGAGGTGGTTCTCGAACCAGGGGCATTACAGGCCACGTAAGTACCGCGTAATTCTCTAATTTTCCTTTCTAAGTAGCTGCTCGGAAGTTATTATTATGTTTCTTTTCCACCACCCGCCTCCTCTTCACATAATTTTAGACATTACGCATTTGGTATGTTTTTCTGCTAAGTGTCGCCTTTTTGTAATATCTCATGGGACTATGTGAGATACAGTATTTATGTGCTGCCGTAAGTCCCTCAAGCATTACAGCAAGCATTGATCTACAGGAGTGTTTCGGCATTCACAGGCACAGGTGTCATTCCCAGCCGCATTGATTGCCGTAGAGCCAGCCCTGGGGCTTATCCACAAATGGATGCTTGGATATATTAAAGCACTTAAGGCATTTACTATCTGCAGTGGGGGCGATTTATTGTCCACTGACCCTTTCTCTGTAAATTCCCTATGGCTCAGAAGAAATGGGGGGTTTAATGTGGATTTAACATCTGGCAGCAAAAGCATTGAGCAGCTAACACTGTGTCTGGTTAAAACGATTAAATATCAGCTTCGACCACATAGCCCCAGATAAGCAGGAACAACCAGCGTTACAGGCCTGTCTGTAGTTTCCAGGATGCAGCAAAGAAATGTAAGCCATTTGTTCACAAACTCTCATAAAATAAGAAGAGCGAATGTACGAATAAAGGGAAGAGATTGCATGAATTTAAAGGTGCGCACACACATTGCTAGGCGTGACTTAACCAGAACGTTTTCCCCTACATGACTTCAAGGTGTAAGTGTCCCAGATAATGTATGTGGATTGGTGACCTTTGCACTACTGTCTGTTTCAGCACCATGGATATAGGGGAGTTTATTCTCCGCTTAGAAGAGAAATCCGAGAGACCCGCGGATGGCCCGCTACACAACCTTCTATGACACAGGAGTGATCCACACCAAAAGCGTTTGAGGCAGCCAGTGTAAGTCATTATTCTGCTACGGATTGAAACGAATGACGGTCTCTCTCTCTCTGCGGTCCTTGTCACACTCAATATATGAGAACTGTCTAACAAATGAAAATGCTTCAGAAAAATTCCAACACCAGTAAATATATATAACCCGCTACAATCTATTTCTTTTTTGTGTGCATACCCCGACAGTGGATTACTGTAGATTTACTTGCTTCTGGCTCAAATTCTAAGGGTTGAATTTGTTGACATCACTTCTTTCATTTTATGCAACAGCCACATGTATTTTCTTTCCATTGCATGGGATCATTTGGCCTTGGATGTCTGCTTACATTTACAGTTATATGGTCAAATGGGCCTATACACAATGATATTAACGCTACCTATTGTAATCCATTTTTGTGCGAAATGTATATCATATTACAGTGATTTCATAAAACCATATATTTCTAAGTGTACTGATGACCAATGCTATGTGATGCCACTTCCTGTTTTGTCAAGGGGTGAACGGTCATGTGCCATCACTTCTGCGATGTTACTTGGGGTGGGGTCAAATGACATCACTTTGTGTGCTGTCATTAGAGGTCAAGGGTCATGTGATGTCAGTTGCGCTAACACCGCTTGGTGAAATAACGTCTCTGTAATGGTTCTGCCTTCAGCACTCTCTTCAAACCGCTATACTATACTCATTGAAAGAGCTCGAACAATGCATCAAACCACCAGGATCTGTGCATCGAACTGCTCTGGACCTCAATATGAACTGCTGGCAGCATTGTGTAACTTGTAAACTCGACCTAGCTGTACCCATCATCTAGAACCAGCTCAACCCTCAAACAGACCCTGCTAGACTCATTGAACTGCACACTTGAATGCAGTCTTTTAAACATACAAAGCTCCACTTTATACTCGACCCAATGCTGACTCACAGTCTGGACGAGCATGACTTCCAGCCTTTGAAGCTGGTTTGACCAGAACAGAAAGCATCATGAAGCCTGGTGTTATATTGTCAAGTGGTCCAAAAACAAATTAAGGTACTGTTGAGAGGAAAAGCCCCCTTTCATTCTCTTTTGGCATTATGGTGACTGCTAGGCCACCCACTGCACCTCTTTTTCTCATGACATATACTTTTCAAGTGACATTGTTTTAATTTCTTGTTTTAACCCCTGCTACAGTGCTCCTAGGGCTTGCAACATCTGTGTTCTACATTTTCTTCAAGGGGGGCGGCTTCTTATAATTAATTAGATATCGGTGTGCTTAATTATAGTACATACATTTTAATAGAACCTTATCTGCAGTCGTTTTTTATGAAGTAATTAATATACATAATGTTATCAATTAATAAAATCATAGACAATTGGATTTGGACTCATTTGATAGATGGTGATCCCACAGGTGTAAACCACCCTTATTTTTGATTCTGAGTCATGTGGCTGTGGATTTATATTCAAAACAGTCTTTGAATACATGTTAATTTCGGTAGCCCATTTTATGTATGCAGCATAGTTCCAGACTTAATTTCTGTTTCTTAGCATTGTGAAAAATGTGTGCTAGCATCATGATTCATGTAAACAGCTCTCAGAGGTCTCATTGTATATGTTTCATTATTGGGCATCTGGGTCTGGGCATCTGGGTATGATTTATTGCTTTAACTGCTGTAAAACGGTTAACATATTCCAGCCTTTTAAGTCAGACCTGGCTAGGTTGTCATGTGCACAGTTCTGACTTTATCAACTCGGGATACCATCATTCTTGGAATTTAAATATGTATTTATTAGAGTAATCCTTAAAGATGGTCAGGGTGTGTCTCATTTACTCAGAGTCAAGGTGTCCCAATATTTGCATGATAAAAGACAACCTCATTACAGCTTTTGTTGTGGGAAAAGTGCAGGTAATTCTGTAACCGTCATTTTCACTGCACTGCAAAACTACAAGTTTGCCGGTTGGGTCACTGATTTACCTCCAGCCAACAGCTGGAGGTAGATCAGGCCCCCACCGGCAACAAAACTGCTGTATTACCAGCTCCACAAGCAATTCCCTACATGGAGTCTTATGGGACTCCAGGGAATGAGGGTTTGCTGCCCTTTCCACCAACTGTAATATGATGGAAATTCTTGGATATCAGGTGGCTAAAACGGTAGGTCAGTTTGCCGGTATCCCGCTGGAATTACCGGAGGGATACAGGCAAACTTATAAGGAGTCCAGAGCCATCTATTCTCTCCAAATGAGTGAGGCAATCTCCTGGATCACATAACCTTTCCCCCATTGGTCATTCTTGCAGGGTTAGAAGAGAATACATTAGTTTGTCAGACTTTTCACTGGAGAAGTAACAAAACAAGCATTTTGTAAGGTGATGTTAGAAAAGCATGTATTTATTATGCATTCAATTAGTAATGTATTCCCTATTTATAATAGTGATAATAGTGCAGTGGGAGCCCAGTGGGAGCCCAGCAGTCCATATTTGATCAATGTGCCACATTGCCATGAGAAGATATGGAATACAAATAATGTTGCCTTCAAAGGTGTGAGAGCAGACAGCCCCTACCTTTTACACATGTACTGAAAATATGATCAACCTATGAAGAGTGGGGGTGCATTCGCTGAGAGCATCTGACTATTAAACATGCCAGTGGAAATATTTGACAGATCAAAAGTGTGATATCATCATGCCATAGTGTGGGAATATCACCCATGATAAAAAGGAAAGCACAGAGGGAATAAGGCATGGGGACACTCACTGAAGGACTCTGTAATTAAAAGCTGCAGTGAATGAGAACACCAGTTCCATAATATATGGAGATGACAAGGCCTTGTCCGTGTGGGAGTCTATTGCAGCTTTGTTTGTTTGTTTATTTATTTGGTAATGCGCACCGAACCCGAAGGTAGCTGGGCGCAAGGAGATACAAGTATATTTAAACTTAGTTACAACATGAAAAAGGTACAGTAGCAATGGGTGGGGATACAGGAAGTAAGGAGTAACATATAATACAATGCAAGTGCAGTAGTTAAATCAACCAAGTGGTACATTAGGCATAGGAGTAGTCAAATAATCAGTGCACATAAGGTACAGCAGTGCAAACAGGAATTAAATGTCATTAGCCCGGAGGTATTTTTCCACATTGTGTCTAAATCTGGGGTATGGTAGTTCAGTTATGAAGGATGGGGGGAGAACATTCCATGAGCGAGCTGCTTTAACTGGGAAGTTGTCTCCACCAGATTTGGAGAGTTGGGATTTCGAGGCAGTTTTAATTACATTATCTGGTACGGCGGGACAAGGTTCTTCTGGTCATTCTTTCTGAGAGAATGGGGGATGCAGCATTGTTCAGTGAACAAAAGGGATACAGTTTTGACATGGATCCTGTCTTTGATTTTTACCCAGTGCTGGTCTCTTCTGATATTGGATATATGCTCTCTATTGGAGATGTTTAGGGCTGCTCTCAGGGCATTATTTTGGAGTATTTGCATTTTATCTAGAGTGTATTTGTTAGCTCCTGCCTATAGGGCATTGCAGTCATCTAGTTTGGACATTATTAGCACATTGGCAAGCGTGATGCAACTAGTTTTGGACAGGAATTGTCTGCAGGCCCTAATAAGTTTGCAAGTGTAGGCAGTTGAGGAGGCCATCGCACTTACTTGTTTTTTCAGTGAGAGGGTGGAGTCTAGGTAGAAACCTAATGTTTTTACCTCAGCAACTCCTTTGATTATGTTGCCATCAATATTGAATGCAGAGTAATTAGGGCTGAGTTTTTTTAGGTTAGTATGAGAGCCCAGTATAAGGATCTCAGTTTTTTCATCATTAAAGCAGAGGGCATGTGATGCCATCTATGCCTGAATGAAGAGGTATATCTTGTTTACCAAAGCCGTGTCTTCAACAAAATTGCCCGAAAGGGGTATGAGGATCTGGGTGTCGTCTGCATAATTAGTGTAGATAACACCCAGTCTGTCCAATTTGTCGAAAAGTGGCTTGGTAAAGATGTTATACATTGTCGGTGAGACACATAATCCTTGTGGAACACCGCAAGTAATGTGGATTGGGTCTGCTGATGCTGAGGGGGAGAAGACTCTCATCATACTGTTATCTAGGAAGGATTGTAGCCAGGCTATGACATTACTCAAGAAATGGGCGGCTGATGCCAGGTGTTTGCATAACACTGCATGATCCACCAGATCGAAGGCCGTCGATAGGTCGAGGAGGAGTAGCATAGCTGTTTTACCATTATCTTTCAACTCGTCGATTTGAGTCTTGAGGTCAATTGATGCAGTTTCCGTGCCATGTTGTGGTCAAAAACCAGATTGGCGGGTGCCTAGTAGGTGTTTAGCTTCGATGTGGTTCTGAATTTGGAGATAAGCTACTCTGTCGATTTTTTTAAAGAGGAAAGGCACCGTGGTAATCGGTCTGTAGTTGGTCAAGATGGATGGGTCTAGGGTCTGTTTCTTAAGTAACGGTAGAACACATGATTCTTTGAGATTGTTTGGGACGGTACAAGTTTTGAAGGAGGCATTTATTAATTTAGAGATAAATGGTGTTAGATCTCTAGCTGCATCCTTGATTATTTGAGCTGGACAATTGTCACCTTTACAGTTTGATGGCTTTAGGGATAATAAGCCTTTTTCATTTTCTAGTATGGGTATTTTAGTGAATTTGAATGGTATGTCAGTGATAGGTATACCAGTGGAAGGGGTAGGTTGCGAATCCATGGATGTCAGGGATGCTTTTTTGGTGGCTATTTTGGTCTGAAGGGTGGCTATTTTTTTGGAAAGCGCATTCTGGATGCTGGTGCATCACTGCTTTTCTTTAGGGACATTGTCTGTGGGTGGAATGGGGTATTCCATTTCACGGATGATGGTAAATAGCTGTTACGCTCACCTGGTATCCACAGGGATGCCACCCAGTCAGGTTACTCGCTGGTATACTTCTCAGCTTTGCCCTGATGTGGTCTGCGGGGAAGGTTCTGCCTGAAAATACAGGAGAACTGTGTTCAAGACTTACCGACTAGGGTAAGTATCCTCCCTCCACCCCCGTATGATTTCAGTCCCTCTGGCGCCCTCTCCTCACCTTGTGGTAGAATTAGGCGTGCTCTCCATCCTGACTTCTTTGCAGGGGCGCGCTGTCTTTCATGGGCGAGTGCGGTCCAGTTACTTCACTGATGCCAGCACGTTTGATATTGTTCAGGTAGGTCTTATTGCTGTTCTTTAGTTTTGTTGCTATCCTGCATGCCTTTCTTTGTTCAAAATGTCTATTTTTTCTCCCTTAGGTATGCGGAGCTTCAGCGCGGCGAACTGGCTTGGTTGAGCCCCGCTGGTAAATGATGGCGCATTAAGAGCGCTATGATGCGGAAAGTAAGCGCTATGCGCAGCGCTGCAAAGTCTTGCCTTTGCTAACCTGTGTTTTCCTTCCTTGTAGGTCGCAGTGTTGTTTAGCGCTAGTGGATAGCCGAGAGGCGACCAGCCAGGTAAGCCTTTTGAGAAGTTCGTAATTTGTAAATGTCTCTACTGCTATCTTTAATGTTGCCTCTATCTTCCTCTTTCAGGTCGTTCTGTCCGGGAGGCGTGCAGATTCGAGGAACCTGTTCTCAGTAGCTGCAAGTGTTTAATGATGAAGACTGCAGGTAAGATGCTGCTGCTAATGATGTTCCTTTTGTCTCCTTGCAGGTTCTACTTCTCCAAGTTTGAGGGAATAGCTGGACACGGTGAGCATCACGTTGCAAGCTGCAAAGTAACGCAAAGCATGTTGTCTTGTTCGGGTGTGGTTTAAATAGCCCCAACAAAATAGTCCAGGTAAAAAAGTCCCTAGGCTACCACACCCAGAACACTAGACCGCATAGCTTGGTTCTTACGAACCAAGCTATGTGGATGCCTCCATGTTGGCTGACAATATAATAAAGTAGTTCCCAAGCACATTGATTTTCATGGTGTATGAGCCTGGCATCATAGGCGCCAGGACTGGCCCTATGAGGGCTTTTGAGGAGGATGCCAGGCTCTAGAGGCCCGAGTCCTGACTTCACCTGGCCAATGGGTTTGCCAGAGGGGGTTTTGGGTGAGGGTCGTGACAATAGCTCCTTGGTGTTGAGTTAGCTATGGAGATTCTGTCATTAAAAGTATTTCTTTTGGTGTGAATTATTTCTTTTTTGTACATTTTAGCAAAGTTGGTTATTTAGACTTTGTTCACATCCGTAGGGGAGTGTCGCCATATAGCTTAGAGCTTTCTTTTTTGGAGTTGTAACTCTTTAAGCTGTGGAGTGAACCAGGTGTTGAGGTGGCACTTTTGCTTACTTTTGCGTATCTTGACAGGCGTGATGGTGTCAAGAGCCTTAGTCATGGTGTTGTTGAAAGTCTCAACTAGTACACTAGGATCAGAATTGTGGGAGAGGGAGTTGATAGTCGGGAGGAGGTGTGAAAGTAATTTTTCAGCTGTGATATCATTTTTGCTCCTGGTAGTGAGTGGGGTGCCATATCAATATTTTTAGGCTTTTGGGGCTCTATTATGGAGGAGAAGCCAACTACGTAGTGGTTGGCCAAGGATTGTGGCGTTATTTTGGTGACGGTGATAGTGCAGTTTAAATTGGTGACCCAGTCTACTGTTCTGCCTTTTGTATGTGTAGGGTCAAGGACTTTTTGGGTGAGTCCATGTTCAGTCAAGATAGCTTGAATGGATTGTGCATGTTTGTCCTTGGGTCGTTAAACCCCACGTTGAAATCTCCTAGGACTAGGAGTTGAGTAGAATCCTTGGTGTTGTTTGTAAGGATACTCGATAGGTCCTCTTTGAAAGTGCGAAGAGGTACTGGAAGTCTATATATCAGGAAGATCATTAGTGTGTGGTCATTGTAGATGGTTAGTTTGGCTGAGAGTATTTAATTGTGACAGACCTGGTTTCCCAATCAGCTGGCCAGGAAAGGCCAGCCGATTGGAAATTCCATGCGAACACATGACGGTTCCTGCTGGCTTTGGTCATAAAAAAACATGGAAACGCCCCAAATGTAATTTGACAAAGGCCTTCTTGGATCATTTCACTTATAACACCCAGGAGTATGGACATTGGAGGTGGTTTTCAATAGGGGAAGCTAATTCCAAAGTGAAGCTGTTAATATTCTAGTGTGATATGCACTTTGCTTCCAAACTGTATTCAATGTTCAGTGATACTCCACTGAAATAAGAATCATTATCATGTTGCTGCATTTTCTGCTCCTTTACTGCAGAAGAATTCCTAAAATGACTGTCAGGAATTGAAGATACTTGAAATTATGGGCTCGCAGAATCATGCCAACGTATGCAAAGAAATCTGCCAAGCATTATACAAATGCAAAATATTAACACAGAATCAAACAAAAAGTAAGTAAATATGTTTTTATCCCAAAAAAATATGTGTAACCTCAAGCCATGCAAACTGTGACATAACAAAAATAAACACTGCATGTGTGATTGCTGTTTCACTTATTACATTTTCTTATGTTATATGTAATTTGTATGGCATTGATCTACCATTGCGATAGTTTAGCAGCATTTTGGGGAGTCTGGGTATGTCAGGCTCACTGGTTTTGGTTTGCTGGATGACTGTAGTATGCAGATGCATTTTAAAACATTTTGGGTCTGATTACAAGTCTGGCGGTAACCCTGCAGGTTGTAGCTGGACCCGTAATAATTTATTGGCACCTGACTTTCCAGTGCCACTGGGCTATTACAAGTCCAGCGGCCGGGAACCCAGGCACTGGTACATCTGTTAATCTCCATTCCCATAGATTCCTATAGGACTCTATTGGAGTGGGGGAAACAGGATCACCGGCACCGTTAGCAACGGTGCCTGTGCTCCTGTGACTAGTCTGGCTACCGTGGCCGCTGTGCCCAGCAGGGTCAGACCTGTCAGGCACAGCAGCTACGGCAGGCAGACTTGTAGTTTGCCGGTCTGGAAACAAAGGTGCCGGTGTGCTTACCGGCACCCTTGTTTCCAGACAGGCTACATTGTAATGAGGCCCATTGAATGAGACACTGCAGAATGGTAAACATTTGCCTTATTTATACTTTGCAGTTTGGTATTAATGTAACATTATATGCAGAGTAGAATAACAAATCGGCAGAATATAAAAGACAATTCTTTGCTGGTACTTGGTGAAAATTTGGTTGCAACGTGTGTGGTTTCAATATCTTTTCAGTTGTTGGCAGCACCATTTTGTTACCACATTCAAGGCTGAGTTCCTCTGTGTTTGGAAGGTATAAGTAACAAGTCACAACATGGTTTCTTGTCCACACTGCTTTCACTGGTATGTGCAAATAACTCCAAATATCATTCTGTCACTCTGCCACTGCCCATCACTTTCTTTCTCTGTCTCTCTTCCTCAGATACACACACACAGACATACCTTCTCTCTTTGTTTCTTGAATTGATGTATTGTACAAAGTGTGCAACAGCGATGCAGAAATTACAGAAAAGAGGAGAAGGATTGACTTGGAAACCCCCATCATTTCTCTATAGAGGTGAGAAGGTTTCTGGGAGGAAATCACATGTGAGAGAAAAGGAGGGGGGAAGAGAGAGAGAAAGATAGAGAGAGAGAGAAAGCTCTCAGGAAATTATAAACACAGCCAAGAGTCCCACAGTGATGGACCACGAGTAAGGCTTGACCCTATCTGTTATGGGCTCTTCCCCATCTTGCTGTCACACCAGTATCCATGATCTCCACAAGCAACCCGCTGCATCTGGAAAGCCGGTGCTGCTCTAGTGGGAACATTCCCATTATTGCCAAGAAGCCTGCGCACCGCATGAAGATGGCTGCTCCCATTCACACCAGGCAGTATTGCCCTGAGGCCCTCACTGGTATTCTGCCACCCAGCTACTCTCTGCCAGCCCCCTGCTTGCTTGAGGTTGAGGGTGCAAGGAGTGGCCATGGAGGAGCTGAAAGTTGAATGAGGAAGGGATGAGGAAGATGGGGGGGGGATGCCGAGGACAGACAGGCTTCAGCCTTGCCTGTGGGCCTTCACTGTAGGGCTCTGCCAGCTTTCCTGCTGGCTCCCACAAATCTAAATTCAACTTTCAGCAGGAAGCAACACCTGGTTAAACCAGGCGTGCTTACCGGGTCCTGCGAGGAGAAGAGGGAGCAAACAACGGGCCAACTCGTAATGGTTGGTCCGTTGTTTGCTCCCTCTCCAATTCCCATTCAGCCCTATGGGGGCTGAAATGGGAATGGGGAAGGACCGGGTCCGGGTCCTTGGAGGGAGGAATTACCGGGCCTTCCGAACTCGGAATGGCCCGGTTATTCCTCATTCTGAGGACCCGGACCCGGACGCGATTTCGGCGGCAGCCATGCCGCCAATAGCGGCATGGCTACCGCCGAACTCGTAATGAGGGCCAATGTTTCAAAATGTATGTTTACATAGACCAGTTTGGCCTTTTGACCCTTATTTGTTTATGCCGTGCCCTTGCCACTTGTTGTATTTATTTGTTGGTTTATTGCACACATGGTTAAAAAGAAAACCTTGCACAAATTATTCAATACATCACAATTTTAACACATTATACCAAGTATCAAACAATTACGCAGACAAACAGTTAAAAGCCACATTTTCAAGCAAGAGTTTTTGCTAATAAGTATAAAACTAAAATACTCAATGAGATCTCGTTCGAATTTAAAATACTACACCAAAGGTTTGTAGATAAAATCTCTATTCATGTGTCACACATTTCATAAACAGTTCATTTTGTCAGGGGCTGTAGTGCGGTACACAATGTTGTCAAATGGCACAAATGGGCCTCATTACGAGTATGGTGGTAGCCGTGCCTATAGTACAGGCACGGCTGCCGCTAGTATTGATTTTTATCCGTCGTCCAGAAAAGGGCAATTACGGGGTCATTACGACGTTGGTGGACACGGTAATTGCCCTTTTCTGGGCACCGGTAAAAATGTATCCTCATTCCCTCAATGGGAATGGGGAGGGTGGTAGCACTGGTACCATTATTAACGTTACCGTTGCTACCATCAAGTTCTGCTTGCGGGTGCCAGTACGGCCACCTGATTAAACCTGGTGGCTGTAAGGGCATCCACAAGCAGAACTCATAGTAAGGTGGTACGGTAACAACGGTGCCGGTAGCAATACCGGCGCCTTTGCTGCCTTACCGCCATACTTGTAATGAGGCAATAGGCCTCATTATAACATTGGTGGATACGGTATGAACAGGGCCGATAAGGCACCGGCACCGTTCCTACTGTACCGCTGAATTGTGAGTTCTGCTCGCAGGTGCCTGAGAGCCCACCAGGTCTGACCTGGCGGGCTGTGCGGCACCCACGAGCATAACTTGGAATTGTACCAGCACCGTTATCAACGGTGCCAGTGCAACCATGCTCCCAACCCCCATTCTGCCCTACTGGGCAGAATGGGGATCCGGAGCCCGGCAATACCGCCACCCGCGAATGGGCAATTACCAGCCCATTCAACTCGTAATGGGCCGGTTATTGCCCAATTGTGGGTGGAGGTGCCGGTTTCAAGTTTGGCGGTAGCTGTGCTGTAAAACAGGCACGCTACAGCCAAGCTCGTAATGAGGCCCAATGTTTCAACTCAATTTTGCAGTAATAGCATGTTATTTCCAACCTGGCTTCATATGATCTCGCCCCGTCTACCTCTGGCTAAATGCAGGTTTATCCTAAATCTTAGAAACACAATTCTGAATGACCTAGAAGGATGCCCTGATAAGTACGGCGGTAGTATATTGAAAGGTTTAATATCTTAATTAAATGGTAAATGAGCTTATAATGTAAAACCCAAGCTCCGTTGTGCTCGGAAGTTTTGTGCTTCACTTTTCCTGCAGAAACTAGCAACTCCCTTTCCTGTGAGCCCACTTAACTCAAAGTGTCTCTACAATTTAAGGTCCATTACCCCTAAACCTTACAAGCACCACTCATCATTTGGTAACACAGGATCTCAAAGATTGATGCCAGCGGTGGTTCCAACAGTTTAGCATAAAGTTGCATCAACTTCCAATTTCTACAGGCACATAAAGATAGCAATGTCAGTTCATGGTGGATAAAGCTAATAGGGACACAATTGGGCAATCCCAAAACTTTGCACCAAATAAATGATTCTACTTTATCCCATTCCACCTCTGTCACACAGGGTTCTACCCCATACATCCATTTCCAGAGTATTTTTTGGCTCTAAAACTGCAACAGAGGAGCAATGGAGAACTGTCCAAATCGCCGAACAAATATTCTCAATTTCCCAACTGCCAGCTTAGAATTGGAACGCAAGTTGTACGTAACTGCTGTTTAAAAACAGATTAATGAATAATTCAACCCAAATATTTGAGCGACTTGACAGTCGCAATAAAAAAATGTGTTAAATAGAAACCAAACTTTAGAGATTTAGGACTTCTGAACTTGACTGGTCTCATTATTAAAACTGGGTTTTTTTCTGTGTTTATCATAAGGTCCAATGATAAAAGGAACAAACTAAAGCATGTTGTAGACCCACTGGAATTTGGTCACAAATGACCACTTCATCTGCGCAAGCCATGTATGATATGATATGAGATATGATAAGTCATTTATAACACGCCTGTACACAAGTTTTTCTATGCCTGACAAGACAATGGAGGGAAGACAGAGGGAAAACAAAACAATCATCTCACTAGGCCTTGTGTCATTCAGATCGTGCAGGTGTGAGGCCGAGAAGTGCAAAGGGACGGGGGAGGGGTACAGTGCGAGTGAGAGGGAAACAGAGAAGCAATGCTCTGAGTAAGTGCAGTACAAGGCAATGTGGCTCTGGGTAAGTGCAAGGAGATGGGGACTGTAGGGATACAGTTACAGCCCGTAAGTGCAAGGAAGGCCCGCAGGCAGTGCAGTGGGGACTGATTAAAAGGGGTGTATGGTGCTGAGTGAGACTCTGAGGGTGGCCAGGCAACCAGTCAGTGCAGCAGACAGGTAGGTCATGTAGGTCAGCTGGGGACAGAGGGAGAGAAAGCAAAGGAAAAGAGGAAGGATTTGAGCTTCTTCTGGAACTTTAGGTGGTCTGGCTCAAATTTGAGAGGGGCAGGGAGGCCATTCCAGGGGGAGGCACAAGCAGAGGAGAGAGATTGCCCCCCCCACTCTCTACCTGGAGAAGCGCTTGATCCTTAGAGTGTTGGAGGTAGCTGAGTGAAGGACTCGAGAAGGCGGTTATTTTGGAAGGTGGTGAGATCCCAGTCTAGGAAGATTAGTGTGTATATCTACTAAAGCCTAAGCCAGATTGTGAATATAAAAATGTAATAAAAAGGCAGCCTGGAGAAGACCACATGGCGTCCGGTTCCATCAATTAAAGCACCCCTGTGGTTCCAGATTAATTGAAATCATTGTGTCTGAATGAAGGGTAACCATGATGTGCAATAAATGGGACGGACAGCCCTTCTCCCAAAGCTTAGATCTATCAACACAGTCGAATGCTTGTGATAGATCCAAAAGGCGAAATAAAGTGGTCTGCCTGTCTGTTTTCCCTGGGCAGCTAAAAGCTGTAGAACAAAACAATTCTGTGATGTCCTAAATTATTAGCCTGCTTGAAAACAATCACAAGCCCCTGCCTTAGTTACCATTGTTGTATCTGCTTTATTACCAACACAGAGAAAGGTTTACTCAATAAATCCAGCAAAGAAATGGATCTGTAGTTATTTGGGTCCATTTTGTCTCCCTTTTTAAAAAGCACAATAATTAGAGCTTGCCTTCATGATGGCAAACTTTAGAAGTGGCATTTGACAACCCGTCTGGCGCCAGGCATGAGGCACTTTACATTTTTTTATTAGATCGCACATTACCTCGTAATTAAGATCCAAGCTCCAGCTCTCCTTAGAACTACTCTTTGCAATACATCCAACTCTCTCTTCCGAAATACCTTCCTTCTAGAGCACTTCGCTCAGCTACCTCCAACTCCCTGAGGGTCAGACGCTTATCCAGGCAGCAAGTGGGTGGTAGATCTCTCTCCTCTGCAGGTCCATCCCTCTGAAACAGTCTCCTTGCCCCTCTCAGACTTGAGCCAGACCCCCTGAAGCTCTGGAAGCAGCTTAAGACCCTCCTTTTCTCCTATGCCTTCTCTCTCTCGCTCCCTTGCTAAACTTACCTGTCTGCTCCACCGACTGGTTGCTTGGTGCCATCAGAGTCTCACTCGGTACCAGGCTTCTACACAAAAAGTCTTCCTTTGCACTGCCTCCTGGCCTTGCAAGCACTCAGGGGCTGTAAATGTAACCCCTATAGCCCCCCTGCCTCCTTGCACTTACCCAGAGCCACATTGCCCTGGCTTCACTTACTCAGAGGCATGTGCCCTGATCGCACATCCCCCTCTCTCCCTTGCACTTCCACCTCTCCTACCCTCTTCACTTCTCGTTGTTGCACTTGCACGATCCGAATAACATAAGGCTTAGTAGGATTGTTTATCTTGTACTCCCTTGTCTTCCCTCCCTTTTCTTGTGGTGCCTTGAAATACTTGTGTACAGGCACGTTGTAAATGCCATATCATGTCATATCATATCATATCAATAGTAATATTAGGCTGCAGACCTCCATACAACTTTCTGAAGTGGTCGATCCATACCTTCTCAGGATCGTCTGAGCCTGAATTGAAGCCTGGACACATGGAGATTTTAACGAGGCACAAAAAGGAACTCATGTCTTAATTCCACATGGAATAAACCCTCATTTTCGAGTCCCTGCGAAGCATAAGAGCTTGTTTTTAAAGACTTGTTTTAGGCACCTTGCCTCACGGCCGACCTCTACACACTTTAAGTTTAGCATCTTTATGGAGTGTCAAAGAGATTTTTTTTTTCCTGGACCTCTGAATCAAACACGTGATTTCTAGTTGATCTACTCTGGTAGCTAGCAAAGTCTTCCCCTCTAGTCAGATCTTTAAGTATGCGCTGTACACACTCCATAAAACACTGGGAGTTCAAGAGACTTGTGTAAGAAGAAATTCATTCTCAATCCTTTGTTAAACCCTAAGGGCAAAAAGGTCTTCAATCCCGAGCACAGTTTGCCTATACTTCTACTATGATGCCCCTTCTCGTAAGACAAACAACAGCTTGTGGAATTACTAATTCAAGACATAAAATACAATGATCACTTTTTTATTTGCAATAATTGACAAGGGCATACATCTAAAAATGGATTGCTTGAAATAAAAATATAATCCAAAGCAGACTTCAGACCTCTATTATGACATGTATAATTGGGAGGAAAATTGCCCTGAATAGCGATGAAGTTCCATCTTTCCAGCTCCTTTAAAATCCAGTGCCCTTGGTCTATCATTGCTGTGGCGATCTTCACACATGGGTCCTTCATGTACCAAACCTGATCCAAACATACACTATTAAATTCCCCTAGTACAATCGACATAGTGGCATCATTGATAGACAACACTAAAAACAAATCCGATAAAATCGACAAGAAAGGCAGTGTTCAGTGCAATAGGGTTAAAATAAATATTATAAATATAAAATGATTCAGTCGATTTGAAGGAATCAGTCCACCAGTTTAATTTCACAAGGAGCACAGCATTTCTATTCGAGTTACATACTCTTATTTTGATCCCTGCAGAGATGTGCACCATGCAGAGGTTTCCCAAATAGGGTCGTCCCTTGGAATCCTGTTGCACCCTAATGACAGCTATCTGAAAACCATTTAACACTGGAGGTTCTACCAACCATGTTTCCTGGAGGCACAGAACTGAACAGTCAAGGGCATACATTTCATCCAGGCCCGTATGTGTGAAGAATCTCTGCTATTCCATGTAATCACTTTCAGAGAAGGGAACGCTTAATTGTTGGAGACTAGCTTAGCTCCTGGTTATGCAGATGTAGAGGAGCAAGTGGACGCATTAACCCTAGTCAACACCCCCTCACCCCACCTTATTGGAGTAACAGACGAGAAGCTATAATTGAGAACCCATGTACAAGTTTATGTGACATGGCTCTACCACGTCGACTGTATGAAAAACCATATGCACTCAGGCAGCCATTCAGAAGATACCCTCATGTGGAAACAATAGAAGAAATTCAGCTACAGAGATGTTCCTTGCCGAGTCGTTGAAAAACTGCCGTGAATAAAACGAAGTGTGACATAAATTTACATTGAACAAAGTCTTATAACAGAAAAAGAATATGCGAAAGAAGATACATGACCCTATGCTGAAACGATATGACAATACTTAAGAATGACGATGTAACTGAAGTAGTAATAGAACCATATACTTATGATGCAGTAGTTACGAATACTAAGAAGAATGAAGTGACCCTTGGTCAAAAACTGTAAATACTTTGAAATGCAAGGTAGAAAGAATGCATAGAAGCTTGCTTATGAGTTGCTTATTCAACATTAAGCACTAACATCAGAACAAGATGGACGACTGCTCATTTAAATTAACCCACTTGCCTCAAGTTGCGATTCCAGGGTTTAATATGGAAATATGATGAAGAAGCTGTTTTTCTTGCGAAATAGGGGAGTACATTGGCTTTGAACCAAGGATGCTATTTCGAGAGTTGAACAAAAGCATGAAGGGAGTTTGGGAGGACACAATACGCAAGGACATATTTTCTAAAGATTAGGAGGAACACAAACATTTACTGATGCCAAATATTAGATGATTCAAAGGCACAAGTCTATATGGGATAGAGTGAGCAAGTCTCTAAAGGACTAAAGAAGGACTGCAGCCAGCAAAAATTGAATCAAATAAGGATAAAAACACTGTTGATATAGACAAAATTCATGGTCTTACAACACGTGATGAAGAGCTTGCAAACAAGGGCTATTCATTCGGCCTGAAGCTAAGATAGTGGTGTACCTTCACTCGGCTGTGCAGACTGGCAAGGCCAACTTTCAAAAAGAAGACACTGGCTTGAGGCCTACCGATGGGTTTTGTTTCTATGTATGTGCTGCTTGCAAGCCAAATGCCCAAGGTTGGATTTGGGTTGCCAACCAATTAGAATAGCCTCCCATGCACTTTGACATACAATGATGCAAAGAATTATTACACTGCTACATTTCTGCTATGACGAGTGCCGTACACCACGTGTTTAGAAAAAGCTCAGGGCGTGTCTCACAGATAAGAAACCACCAATGAGAGACTAACATGCACATTTTCTATAGGTAAAGATGATCCCCTAATCCAATCCCACCCCTCGATGGGTTTTTACTGTTTGCCACATAGGATGATGTCATAGATGAGGTGTCTAATATTATTATATAAGCTACAAACGTATTATAAGACAATGTGATCCTGCATGAGTCAAGTTGATGAGTGTATATTCTCCATGATTTACTTCTCGAGATCAAAGCAGTATGTTACCTTTTTCTTTGATTCTGTCCGGTTATTGCGTCCAGAGCATTTTGCATGGTAATTTCATCTAGCGCAACAAATGCTTCAAAGTGCTACAGCACATAGACAATTAACTAAATGCCACCAATCCTCCTTCCCGGAGTTACCCATAAACTCCACTCCCTGCTGATGAACAGTACGAACCACAGAATGAGCTGTAGAGATATTAATTCTAAGCGGTTCCTTATGTATCATTAGCCTGCTAGAATCCAGCCTATTCACAGTACCCAGAGTTTCAAGCACATCATAGCCCAGCTGCATAAACATGGAATGTTCCTGCAGAAGAGCATTCCTTACTAGGTGAGAATTAAAATGTAGATGTAAATGTAGAATGTCCACACAGTCATCTCTTCCAAACTCCACCCGGCAAATATCCATTGAGGCCACCAATCTCAACTTTTGAATTTCTTGCAGCAGAGCCATAAACAAAGACCTGTTCAAAGGAACAAGAACTTTGTCCTTAAATATAGTCTCTAGATAAACGGGATGTGTGGAATATCCCTCTGTTGTGTGTCTCTTCGATTGGACGCCTATTTGACCACTGTACCGCTGCACCCCACTCTTGCCTTCTTTATCAATGGCACTCTTCCAACTGCTTTCACTTTGCAATTTACGTACACACTCCTTTGTTTCTATCATCTAGAATGACCACTGGACCCTTCAACAACCTCTTCTTTTTCTCCCTAGAGTCAAGAAAATTGGAGACACTACTTTCATGGTTTTAGAACACTGCACACTTGAACCAGGGACTCCTTCCCCTGACAATGAATGTGGGGCACAATAAAAACATGTTTTATCTTGAATAATCCACAGGTTATTTTATATGAGTAGGCCTCCAACCCGTCTCGCACCCACCTTCACAAACACCCTCTGTCACAATGGACTGGGAACCAGGCCGATGTGTATCAATACAATATTTATTAATGTATTATTTAATGGAAAAGGTAAAAATATTCAAAATACAATTTACAGCAGCCACTGGGTTGTGGCACATAATGCAATGTTTCCTACAGAACAATTAGTTCAGGATCCTAACACAATTCTCCTAAATCCTTAATGGCAAATAGCAAAATGGTTTTAACTCATGTGATTGTGATTAAGCACTCTGCCTGCAACACTCACCCCCAAACATCAGCTAACTTGATTTCCTTTGGATGGAAGACAGTGGCAGGTAGTACAGATAAAGAGAGAAAAATCGAATTTAGAATACAGCCCACCACCCCAAGATGGGAACACTTTAGAAGATAAGGAAGCCTAAGGACTACTCCTCAGCATTCCAGGGCAACGTGAACACCAGGTAGGAAAATCGATTTTGGGACAGAAAACAAATGCAAAAGAAAAACACCTGCGTCAGACTGGAAACTCGTTTTCACACAGGACTTGTGATGACAGGCAGCCACGGAAAGGGATTAGCTGTCAAATTCGGAAATCGGTTTTGAGAACAAGGAACAGAGGCACATAACAGATCGGATTCTAACAAAAAGGGGGTTTTCTCAAGGGGACTACAGTTTGCGTTTTTCTATGGGACAGATGAAAATTTAGGTATTTGTAGGAATACACAATACTGGGGCATATTCTGCTTTTGTGACACAAAAACTAATTCTGTTGAGGCTATACTTTAATGGCTATAATTATTAAAGAAAGGCACTTGGCATGAGGTGGTTCATTTTAAATTTCAACCAACTCACATCGTAAATCTCTTTATAGGGGAATTAATTGATTTACTTGAAAATAATGCTAAGGATTTATACAGACTACTGAAAGAATTATCAAAGGAATACACTAACATACACAGGCTAATACAGATTCTTCTATGGAAAGGTGAATGAATTATACTGGCAATTTGGGACTTTTAATAGGATTTTCAATGGGATGCAAGATTCAAAAGAGAGGGGTATGCAATTTGGGACTAGGGTGTATTTGTTACTTACAATGTAGGCTTGGGTTTGAGATTGCTCGCTGGTCACTCTGGACAGCTCGGGCAATGGATCTGGTTACTGTGCTTTCCTGGATGGGATTCTGGACAGCTAGGCCAGGGTCTGATCACTGCGCCCTCCTGGATGGGATTCAGGACAGCTAGGCCAGGATCTGGTCATTGCGCTCTCCTGCATGGGGTTAGCAAGGCAAGGATCTAGTCACTACACTCTCTTGGATGGGATCAGCTGGCTCCTCTCCTGTCTCCCCATGGATTCTCGTGTATGTCTGGATCTGGAAACTGTGTATTTTGCTGAGGATGGATCCCTTGTGTCTCTCTGTGTCCCCTTTATATATAGCCCAAATGACCTCATTCCTTTTACAATCTGGGGGGAAGTACCCTGGAATTACTCCTATCTTGGGACAGGACAGTCTGTCATTCCTATCTCCGTTCACCCGGGCATATTGGTTCAGGGGAGGGAGCATCATTTGTCTATTTACATGTATGACACATCTTTGTTTCTTATGTCCACTTTTCAGCAGAAATTAGTTATGGATCATAACTCCAAACATATAATAGCCACCGCCATAAGAAGTGAATATGCGGTTTCACTGTGTTGCAGGCAATTAGAAAAGGCAACCACCAACTCCATGCGAGGTAGCATAGCCTTTGCCACATTTTGCCCTTTTCTTGAAATGCATAACAGCAAAAATTCTGCCAATGATTACACATGTTCATAACATCACTTTCCATCTTTCCACCTAGTTTCATATCTGTCCTACTTATAAATCAGCCTGTAACACGTCTTTCCTGGCCATTTCAGTTCCCAAAGTGCTAGAAACATGCACTTGGTCTCTTTACATCTGCCGATAAATCACATGGAAAACTAGCATAATTCGAAATGATTACATATTCAGGGTGCTGGGAAAAATTTCTCAAAATGAAGAAGTCCTTTAATGACAATCTGGAGGATCAGTCACATGTGGGGGCGGTGCTGCAACCCCCCACAGCGGACTATCTCCTCCTGGCTCGGCATGCAACAAAGGACTTGTATGATGCCCCTTGAAGTTTGACAGTTCATCCTGTGGGTGCTGGAGGAAATTGCACTTCTTGGTCATGCACCAGCCACACTGGCATTATTTGTTCCTTCTTCCAGTACTGCCTGCTAGTCTAGCAGGGCAGAGAATCCTCACACTCTCGGCCACCTCACATGACATTGATAAATAGTTCACTTACAAGCGTGACTTCCAGGGGATGCAGGACTTCCAATTGAGTTTTTTTTTTGCCTGAGCCAAACTGGTTTTAATGGTTCTCAAGTTAGCTGATGTCCCGTGGGGAAGAATATAGTGTACATGCATAGCCAAAGCCCCCACCCCCACATATTCACTGACATTTCTGTGCAAGCAACATTGTTATTTCACAAGGGCTTTCAAACACCATTTTTCTTGATTTCCTTTTACATGTGTGCAGACAATATTTCATTTAAAGTTTCAAATGCGCGTCTGACGTTTTGAGTGGGTTTGCATGTACTGTTGGTACATGGACACAGAGGTGTCCTGCACAGGGTTCTTTGATTGGACACAGAATAAAGAGGGAAAACCATGCCGTTTCTTTCATTCACAATGTTTTGAGCGTGGTGGTTCACATCAAAGGGAAACTAAAGCTGTGTCGGGTGAAGTGTAGAAATCTCTGCCCCTCATGTGATATAAGACAATGCTGTTTTGTGATGTATTGCCTAACTTTTTGGCATTCAGATAGAATAAAGCATGCAGGGCTGTTTTTCAATGCAGCGCATAACTTTGTGGTATTTTAGAGGAAAGAAAGAACAATTAGCAGGCCATCTTGAATGTTGTGCGCACTTCAGTATTCAGATGACAGAACAGCAAATGGAGAGCCATTCTGAATGCAGGTCATTTTCTTATGATTCAAATGAAAGGAAAGCAAATGCAGAGCCATTCTTTGGGCTCCAGTGTTCAATGCTCACCACACATGTGCCAGGAAGACAAAAGCAGAGCCATTTTTGTGGCACTGTTTAAATGCAGTTTTTAGGTTAAAGGGATTTCTGCTTAGGGCCTTAAATGCCCCCAAAGATTCCCTCCTGCTCTTCTGTGACTTTTTGTTGGGGAAGAGTAGGGCAGAGTGCGGTTTCCTTCGGCAGAATTCTCCTTCATCAGGGAGTGGCACTCCAGGATCCCCTTCTGGTTTTAAGTTGGCGGGTATGGTTCGGCACCCTCATTCCTTCCTTCCCTTCCAGGTCCCCAGGGTGTCCCTCTCCAGGCTGGAATGTAAGGAAGTTAATTCTCTAATAGAAGATAGATAAAAAATAAGTTTGAGTACTTTTTACTGATATTATTCCTGGAAGATTTACAACAATGGAACCATGATTACAGTTTACAATTTTCCTGATGTTGGTTTTTCTCATTTTTACAATAACACCAAGTAAATTACTCAACGAACAAGGACAACAATTGACAACTTTTAAGGCATCTTCTTTTTCATTTTTGAAATAACACCAAGTAAATTAGACCCTGTTATATAGATAAACATATGCATCTAAATACTTGTATCTGCTTTTTCCTCCTTTCTTTTCATTCTTCAGATGGTTCCTCTGCTTGATTTTCCTTTGGCTCATCAATCATCTGGAAAGCGTGGCTGGGGTGACAGTTTTTTAACTGATTGATGTGGACACATTTTTCTTTTGCCTGTTCTCCTTTGGGGATGCAGATCTTATATGCGACAGGTGGAATTTTGTCTACAATTTCAAAGGCGCCATGCCAGGAGGGGAGGATTTTCCGCTCCTTGGTCTGGTTCCTATGAAAATTGTATAAGTAGACCCTGTCTTCTACTTGATATTCTTTTTTAGTAGTCTTTAAATCGTAGTGGGATTTCATTCCCACTGCCGATTTTTCCAGATTCCGTTGAGCGTACGCAAAAGCATGCTGAAGGTGTTTTCTCAGCTTCTCAATATATTCATGTGTTGTGGATGCGTTAATCAATTGTGTTCTGTAGAGCAGATGCTAGAGTAGCACAATTGTTTGTCCAGTTGTTAGCTGAAATGAAGACATTTTGGTCACAGAATATGGTGTAGACCTGATGGCCATCAGGACAAGTGGTAGTCGGATGTCCCAAGTAGGCCCAGAGTATGCCACAAACTTCTTAAGAATGTTCACAATTGTTTTATTGTTTGTACCTCTCAACTCCCCCACTAGAGGCTAGGTGGTATGCAGTATGGAGTTTTCTCTTTACCCCAAGTAGCTCCCACATCTTTGTCATCACCTCGCTGGTGAACTGACTTCCTCGATCCGACTCAATCCTTTGGGGAAGGCTGAAATGCGAGAAGATTTTGTTAATCATCAGGGCAGCTGCTGTTTCTGCCTTGTAATTTGCGGCCAGGAGACATTCCACCCATTTGGTAAACAAGCATGTTACTGTTAACATGTACTTATTTCCCCCAGAGGAGCAAATTGCAAGATTTCCAAAGTAGTATGAAACCCCTGAGGACCGACTGTGGCCACGTCATGGGTGTGACCTAGCATCAGGCTTCAGAATGAGGTAGGTACCACCCACTGGTCACATCCAGAGATGGATCTCCTTATCAACAAACCATCTTGTAATTTGGAAAATTTGGGAAACTTCATCAACACCCATAGAGCTTCTTTCCTGATGTAATCGGTTTTGGACAGAGGAAAATTCATAGGGTCTTTAATGTGTTGATAACATAATCGGATACTCTTTTTGTGACGTGATCAAATCAGATCTGAGGTCTCCTTACTCCACTGGGCAGTTGAAAGTTAATTTTGGGCAAGTTTTTGGGACCTGGTGACAGTAGCGACCTGGATTTCCCCCAACACGGACTTGAACTCAAGGACGGACTTGAACTCAAGGAGACAAGGGGTATCTCCTTGAGTTCAAGTCCGTGTTGGGGGAAATCCAGGTCGCTGCTGTCACCAGGTCCCAAAAACTTGCCCAAAATGAACTTTCAACTGCCCAGTGGAGTAAAGAGACCTCAGATGCTGATTTGATCACGTCACAAAAAGAGTATCCGATTATGTTATCAACACATTGAAGACCCTATGAATTTTCCTCTGTCCAAAACCGATTACATCAGTTTGTGGAGTAGGTTTTGCACAGGAATGAGGATGGCCTGGTGGACTGCCATCAACTCTGCCACCTGACTACTGCCGGTACCAATCTTGTATCCAGTGGAGTGCTCCGGGACATCATTCACCCAGGCATTCCCAACACCGGCCACCAGTTCCTTTTCCCCATTGTTGTCAACATGGTAGGAGCACCTGTCCACATAAACTGTGGGCATCCCCTTGCACGTGTCTTCTTCATAGACTTTGTGCAGGGAATCCAGGTATGCCTCCATGTTGTCTGGTGTTTTGAGACTTTGGTCCTCGAGACAGTTTTCTCGGGCACAATCATGCAAGTCAGCCAGACGTTGCGCGAGGTGACTCTTCTTGCTTTGGCCATATCTGACCTCCACAGGAAAGCCTTGCATGGACAAAATCCAGGAAGTAATTCTGGAATTACTCACATTCCCTGCCCGGATTCGGTCGCTTTTGAGGTATTGCAAAGGCTGCTGAGGAGTCTCGACGATGATGTGCACTCCCTGGATGAACGGGTGTTAATGTTTCAATGCCCACACCGTTGCCAGGAGTGCCTTCTCACAATCGTTGAATTTTTCCTCCACAGAGTATAAAGTCTTACTCGCATAGGTTATGACTTTATTGACCTTGTCATGCTTTTGGTATGATACTGCTGTTAAGCACGTATTTGAGAACCCTGTCTCCAAGAAGAACTCCTTGTTTTTGATGAGGTGAGCTAGACAAGCTGCTTGTGAGAGACTTCTCTTCAGTTATTTTACTGCCTCGGCTTGTTTTGGGCCCCACACCTCCCTGATCCTGGTCTTAAATAAATGGACTAGGGGTCTCGTGACCCCTGCGTAATCCTCAATGAACTTTCTACTGTATCTAGTCAGTCCAAGAAGGCTCCTTAGTTCACGCAGAGTTGTGGGGTCCTTCAAATTTAATAATACTTCCACTTTTTTCACCTGGGACATAGACCCTCAGGGTTGATTTCATGTCCTAAGAGGTTTACACATGTCCTATACCACTGTGCCTTCTGAAAGGACAGTTTTGCTCTGGCAACCTTCAACTGGGTCTGACATAGCAGATTTCTGCTATGTGTTCCTCCACAGTTGAGCTTTTAATTAGGACATCATCCACATAGGCCAGGTCACCCCTTTCCCCCAAGTCGGGCATGGCCTTATGCAGAAAGATGTTAAATTAATTGCCAGAGTTTATATATCCGAAGGGAGTTCTGGTTTGTTTATTGTTTGTTTGTTTATTTATTTATCAAGCGCTCCAAACCCAAAGGTATCTGGCCGCATTACAAGAATATTAAGTTTCTTAGTTATATTTACATAAAGTTTCCAAGATTACAATAGGGACAGAGTTACATAGTGGGAATAGGCCACATAATATTTACAAGCGACATAATACATAATACATGATAAAACATAGAATATATGCAAAAGGTAATTTATGTAGATACATAATAAAATGTAGGATATAATACGATATGTGTACTGCTGCCCCCCAAGGTGAAGGCCAGCTTGTACTTGTCTTCCTTACTTACAGGTACTGTCCAGTATCCATTGGTCAGGTCAGTGGCATTGTACACCTTTGACCCCTGGATCTGGGCCAGTCCCTGGTCAATGTAGGTTAGAGGCGATCGGGACATGTGGACCCATTTGTTCAGCTCCCTAAGGTCTGTGCATAGTCTCCATTGGCCATTAGGTTTTAAAATCCCCAGTACTGGATTTTTAAAGGTACTGTGGGCTGGATGAATTATCCCTAGGGACTCTAGGTTCTTTATGATTTCTGTAAGGGACTCCATAGACGCGTAAGGCAAACAATATTGCTTCACGAATACAGGAGTCATCTAAGGGTGCATGGGAATTGAGGTAGAATGTATCTCAGTGCGACGACAGTCGTATAAGTCTACAGCAAAGATTTCCTGAAAATCTAAAAACACCTGCTTCAGCTTTTGCTTTTGTTCCTCGGTCTCACAGGTATCAGCGAGGTTGACCTGTTCCTCAACCATCTTGCTGAAGCCTGGGAAGACCTCAGGTTTTGCAATCTCAGCGGTATCCCCCAGCTGTGTGGAGGGATCTCTGGTTATGGTGTTGACCTGGACAGGAGGTTTCAAGTAGGAGAGGCAGTCATTGTGGATCTGGAAGAACACCTCATCCTTCCTGATGTTACAGGTCACCTCTTCCACCCATAAAGGCAGGAAGAGTACACCAAGAAATTCCCCCCTTGCCGGGTGAAGATCTTTACTGGCGGTATGTCATCGTCACCGTCATAGCAGTCATTGGGGATCTGTCCTATGATTTAATTCCCTAAATCCATGGAGAAATGCTGGCCATCAACCCCCATTCCAATAAAGGTGTCTGCGCCCAGAGTGATACTCGTAGGGTTGCTGTTATCCACCAATATTGGAATGGTGCTGTGTTCTAAGTTAACTAAGGGTGTAGGGTTCAAACCCAACCCCCGCTGTTGGAGATGGTGATTTAAATGTACATAAGCATCCGGGATTTGGAGTTTCTGTCCTCTCTTAATTTTTAGGGAAAGTGGGAATTGTTGGGTCCATCCTGGGATGGTGACCTCCTCTCCATTTTGAATTTCAACTGCATACGGTAGCAATTGAGCTGACCGAAATGCCTTCTTAGGATTGTCAAAGCCCATGGGGTTGCCCCCCAGTCGGGACCAGGCTTTGCAATTAATGAGGTCAAATTAATTGCAAAACGATTCAGGATGTGACTGCCTAAGTAGAATGCAGAAGGGACATCTTGCACGACTCAACAATTATGCTCTATGCTTTTATCATCAATGGAATTTTTTAGCATGCACCTGATAGGCAGGAGATGTTTGGAATTGGGAGTTTCCAGGCCCATTTCCCACTTCTCAATCAATTTAAATGTGAGAATGGTCTGATCCTTTAGAAGTTTCCTGAATAAAGCTTCGCTGATGAAGCTTTTTCCATTATTCAGGCATACTCTGGCAGAACAGGCTCCCCCCCCTCATTTACCTGAATGGGGAGGAACAATTGTTCACCCTTTCTCTGAATATAGGCCAAGATTTGGGCTGGCTTTTGATCACTTTTTATCATGGGGCTTGGGTTTTCAAATTGTGGATCGGTATAACATTTCAGGGTATTTCCTTCCAGTGTGGAATGCCACTTGGAACTGGAAGGAAGGTTGATTTTCAGAAATGGAGAAGAGTTCCCATCACCAGTTTGTTGTCCTACAGCAATTGCAGTAATGTCAGGTACTTGATTGTTCTGAAAATGGAACTCAATTTTGTCAGATCGCTGCTCAACCATGTGGCATGTGCCATTGAGACTAACATAGTTGGTGCTCTGTTTTAATTTTATTGGCCGATTAGTCAGCATCCAGAGGACCTTGTTCACAAAGTCTATTAGTGGAGAGAACCGCTGAAGGAGGTAATTCCCTAAGAGAGACGGGGTCCCCTCTGGAGTTACGATTATAACTGGGTGTTTCACCTTGTGTCGCCCAATTTTGATCTCGAGATCTGCAGTCCCCTCAACGGGAATGTCATTCCCGTTGAAGTTCTGGAGTTGTCCACGAAAAGGGGTGAGAGGAATTTGGTGGTTCTCCCCCTTCCAGAATTAAGTTGCTCAAAGACTCTTTTGGACACAAGAGTGGCTTGGGATCTGGTGTCCACCAGCGCCGAAAATTGCACACTGCCCTTGCAACCGGACAGGGGCATAAAACCTACCTTCTTTCTCCTCCAGGGGCAAAGGAAATGGGCATTTTGGGCAAGCTGGGCAGTTAGTTTCTTTATTTTGGACTCCGACACTGTGGGATCTTGGGCAGTTTTCTGTGTTGGAGTTCGGGAATCTGGAAATAAAATTTGGCATCCTGAGATTGGTGGGATTTTGGAATCCCCTTTTTCCCTTGATTCTGTGCTGTTCCCCTTTTCCCAGAGACAGTCACTTGAACCGGTTTGTGGGGAGGATCCCTCAGTCATTGCTACATTCTCAGGAGGACATTTCTGGGACTCAGGGATAGGTGATTCTAGGTCAGTCCCAATAGCTACCCAGTCTGAGTTTTGGCCTTTTGGGACCCATTTATCTTTGGGAGGAAAACCCCCATCCTTGAAAGAGAAGACTTTCTTGCCAGAATCCTCCAAGGATTCTTCCCCTTCAAAATGGAGGATGCAGACCTCCTCCACAAAATGGTTCTTCCTTATCTCTTTGTTTTTCCTACTTACCTTCTGTTCCCTAGGTTGCAGCATTTCGGGGGGGAGGAGATTTGGGTTCAGGTTCAGAGGTTTCTAGGGGCTTTTCCCTGGAGGAAGCTTCCTCTAGGGCTTTGCATCTCCCTTCCTCCCAAGCCTCCTCCTCTGAAACCTGCTGGTTGTCGGGGTTCTCTCCCCCTCATTGTTCCAGGGTGCCAGACCCTGGATTTGAGATGTTCTGAGCAGCCATGTTCATCTGAGGGTTCTGCTCTCCCCTCAAACATATGACTCAGGTCTTGGGTCAAGCTCTGGACCTGGCACTCCAGTTGGGACACCCTCTCTAGCTGATAAGCGGGTCTAGAGTCAACTCTTGGCTGCTCTCAGGAAGGGTAACTGTCCCTTCTCCCGAGTAGCCTTGATATGGAAGGTTTCCCTTCTAACCCTCCATTCTTGGCCTTCCTTTTCCCTAGACTCCTGAAAGCAGGGAGAGAAATGAGGGTTGTTTTGAATGTTGGGGTTTTGAGGGTACCTGGGGAAGAAACTTAAACAAGAGGGTGGAAGATTACTGCTCTCCTGAGGGAAGTTGGGAGGAAGATTTCCTGGGGCCGTACTCACCTAATTGGATCCCCCCTGGGTTGGGGGAGTCCAGACGTACACCACGATGGGTCTGTTCCCCTTGAACCTGGGGCTGATGTAGGTGGCAGGGTCAGGTGACACATTTGTGGGGTACCCTGCCTGACTACCACCTGCTTGTGACTGGTCAGAGGGTCTTCTTTGCCTCTGGTTTGATTGGTTAGTGAGAGGTGTATGTTTAGGCCCTTCCATTTCTAGGTCCAAAATGGGGTTAACCTTCACTTCCGCCACCTTGGCAGCAGCAGGGGTGTTGGTGTGTTTGAGATTTTTAGGAAAATTCTTATTTTTCTACCGGCTTTTGGACCTCATAGATCCAGGTAGCTTGCTCTATTACCCAATCCAGAGGCCTTTCTTCATGGAAGTCCCTAACCAATTGCATCATAATATATTTAGCAGGTGCATGTAAATAGGTATTGATGAACTCCCTACTATTCGTGCGCACCCGTCTAGTGGTTTGTGCAAATGCCCGCTGCAGTTCTTGAATATATTCGCTTGGGATCTGATCCTCTCCACACTGCAGTAGGCCGCCTTGCGAGCCTCCTGGGGTTTTCTGTGCATGGAGAAGTGCTTCAAGATGGCCGCCTTATAGGTAGACCACCTTGAATGGTTTTGATCCTCCAGCCCAGCAAGGAAGCTGGAGTATTCTGGGGAGAATGTCCATTTGACAAATTACATAGAATTCTGATTATTGTTAATGCCACATTATGTCATCATCTGATCATATAGCTCCAGATGCTCCCAGACTGAGTACTTGGCATTTTTATGATACAAAGTAATGACATTTTGAATGGCTATTATCTGTCTAATGGGGGCTTTCACCACAGTTCTCTTTTGTTTGACAGCCTTCATTTTATGCTGCACCTGAGTCCATTCACCATCAGGCTCAGAGCTGCTGCTATTTGAGGTCCCATCCTTATCCTCTAGGCACTCCCTGATTCTGGGAGACTGAGAGTCTCTCCCAGAATGATGGGACCTAATCTCTTCTCCCCTGTTGTACTGTGGGCTCTCTGGGTCACTTCCCCTGGACTCCCTTTTTTGCACAGGGGAGAAGTATATTCTGACTCCTCCCTTCTTCGAAGGTTGGTGGAGAACTCCCCCCACCTCCCTGATTTGGTGGAGGTTTTCAGAATACTCTTTTGGGGTCTAAACTCAGACTCCTTTTGATCCGCAAAGTGGACCAGGTGGTTCCTTTGCAGCTGATGTTTCTGCCAATCTAACTGCCTGATTTTCTCTTCATATGAGTCTTCCTGGTCAGATATATCGGCCACAATATTTTTGAACCTGAACAGAGATGCTCGTCCATGAATCTCTGATGGACACTGGCCTGCGGGCTCAATAATGCTGGGCCTAATTGAGTCCGGCTGCCTCATGGGTTTTGGCTCTTGGGAAACTGTGGACACGAGGTTAGCAGCAACATGCGTATACAGGGTGCTAAGTTTGCTTGAGACACTGGGTACAGAGGGCATTACACTGTGATCAGGGGTTGCCCTGTAACTCACTAAATGTTTAGGGTTCCTCAAGTCCTTATTTAACCTAGCACACTCTTTTTCTAACCTCCCAAGTTTCTGTTTCTCAGCCCCTATTTCTTGATAGTATGCAAAGGCCTGAGCCTTGTGCTCTGCTATCAGGGCTTGACTGGCCTCTATGACCTTCCCTTGTGCTTCCACCTGACTCTGGAGTCCCCTGTTCTCATCACAAAGCGACTCAGTTTCTTTCTTGTACTGTTTGGGAGTACTCAGACCATTTATGTTGGAGGAGATACATCTCCTCACTCTGAGCATTTTTTTCTCTATTGTCTGCTCTAGATCCTGTTCTATTTGCCTTATGTGCCCCATTAACTTTTGATACTCTGATTTTAGGTCAGTCAGTTCCTGAAGACCTGACTCATTTCTCTCCAGTTCTGCCTTTAATGTACACACTTCCTGGCACAGGGCATCTTTTTCCTGATACAGGGTGGCAATTTTTCAGCCAGGTTATCCCTCTGTTGTTTTATAGCGCCCAACTTCTGGCATTCCTGGTCAAATTTTGTTTGGGAATGGACGTCTTTAATGATTAACTTATTATTCTCCTCTTCCGATTGCTGGATCCAATTGCTGGATCTGATTTTGTAATCGGAGCCCCAGAGCAAGCTCTGTTCTATGTCACTTGTTGATTTAGTTTTAGTTGACTCTCTTACAAGGAATCATCCCTTTCTTCGCTCTCTTTTTTTAGCGCACACAATTGGGCCTCCTGTTCTTAATTAGTTTGTTTCTGAGCTGCGTACTCATTCTTTAGCTGCTGAATTGTATTTCCTAGTTCTAACTCTAAATTTTGTCTCTCTCGCATTTTCTCCTCTGCCTTCCTTAAATCACTCTCTATTTGATTAAAAAGCCCAGACTAGTTTCGTGCAGAGGTTACACTTTCTTGGTATTTTTCTTCCATAACTATCATGTGGAAGTACATGTACGCAGTGAGTTGGACCATTTCAATCTGCTCATCTTTAATGTTCTGACACATATAGAACTCAGTCAGGGCTTGATGATACAGGCCACTGTCCTGCCACACATCCATACTTATAGGGGTCGCCTGTTGCATCATGCTGGATTGCCAGGCCTCCTGCCCCTGCTCTGCCCATTCACTTCTAATGAATAACTAGGACAGAAGTTGCTGCCTAGCTATGTTAAGTTCCACAGTGCTCATTATGAATAGTGTTCTACCTTTGGATATCTATGCAAGGACAAAATCTCTACTGTGCTCTTGCCTAGTTTAGGGTTATACTATTTTATTTTGAGACACAGGCCTGATACCTAGAGTACAAGTTTTTGGACAGCGCTGTTACAGTGTAACACAGTTTTCTAGCCACTAAAAGAAACACTACCTTCAATGGGTTGGTCTGCTGTGCTGGAATGTCACAGGTGAAATCACTTATCTCAATCACGGCACACGCCCACAGTATGTCACAGTTTAAGAACACAGCACACTCCAACCAGGGACTCCTTCCCCTGACAAAGAATGTGACGCGTTTTATCTTGATTAACCCACAGGTTCTTTTATTTGAGTAAGCCGCCAACTTGTCTCGCATGCACCTTTACAAACATCCCATGTCACAATGCACTAGGAACCAGGCCCGTGTGTATCAATAAGATATTTATTAATTTATTATTTAATGGAAAGGGACAAATATTCAAAATACAATTTACAACAGTCACCGGTGTTGTGGCACACAATGCAATGTTTCCTACAGAAAAATTAGTTCAGAATCCTTACACAATTCTCATAAAACAGGAAAATGGTTTAATCTCATGTGATTGTCCTGGGAGGATAGCTCAGCAGCAATGTACTTGCCGTGGAAACAGGACGACACAAAGCAACACAGGTTCGATCCCTGGGTCAGCGCTTAAAACCTCTGGGTATTAAGCGTGTTATAAATACGCAACTAAGAGACATATTCTTGTAACAGCGCCTTGATGCCCCTGGGCTGTGTGAGCACTTTAAAAATGCAAAAAATAAAATTAATAAGGTTAAGCACTCCCCCTGCAACACTCACCCCAAACACAAGCTAACTTAATTCCCTTTGGATGTAAGACAGTGGCAGGGAGTAAAGATAAAGAGAGACAAATCGAATTCAGAATACAGTCCACCACCCCAAGATGGGAAGTCAGAAAAGAAAATGAAAACCCAATTTGTGAACAAAATGGCAGAATCGGATTTGCTCTTTACTTGCACAGCAGTTCACTAACACGGTGGGACAGCTAGAAAGGTTTTTTTTCTACACTTTAGAAGATAAGTAAGCCTAAAGAATACTACTCAGCATTCTAGGGCAACGTGAACATCAGGTAGGAAATTGATTTTGGGACAGAAAACAAATGCAAAAGAAAAACACATGTGGCACAATGGAAACTCATTTTCACACAGGACTTGTGATGACAGGCAGCCACGGAAAGGGCTTAGCTGTCAAAGGGCCTCATTACAACTCAGGCGGTAAGGGGTTTACGGCAGCGTTAACAGCGCCGACCCTTACCGCCTGATTACGAGGTCCCCTAGCGCCATGGTGCTTTTAACACCTGCTTTTAGCAGGTGTTAAAATCCATGGCGCTAAGGGACCATGGAGTTAATTACGCCACCGTAATTTACGGTGGCGTAATTAACGCCTTCCCCACTCCCATTATGCCCTATGGGGCAAAAATGGGAATGGGGAAGGGTAAATGGGGATTGGGGACTTACAGCCCCGCCTAGGTCGGAATGGGGCGGTAAGTCCGCCAACCACCATGGCGTAAACGTAGTTTACGCCATGGTGGTAAAGTCACGGCCCAGGCGGTAACTTACCGCCTGGGTCGTAATGAGGCCCAAAATCAGAAATCGGTTTTAAGAACAAGGAACAGAGGCACATAAAAGATAGGGTTCTAACAAAAAGGGGTTGTTCTCAATGGGACTACGGTTTGGGTTTTTCTATGGGACAGATGCAAATTTAGGAATTCGTAGGAATTCACAATACACAGGCAAATTCGGTCTTTGTTACACAAAGACTAAGTTTGTTGTGGCTATACCTTAATGGCTACAATTATTAAAGAAAGGCACTTGGCACGAGGTGGTTAATTTTGAATTTGCAACCAACTTACACCGTGAATCTCTTTATAGGGGAATTAATTAATTTACTTGAAAATAATGCCAAGGATTTATAGAGACTACTGAAAGATTTATCAAAGTAATACACTAACATACACAGGCTAATACAGATGCTTCTATGGAAAGGTGAATGAATTATACCGGCAATTTGGGACTTTCAATAGGATTTTCAATGGGATCAAAGATTCAAAAGAGAGAGGTATGCAATTTTGGACGGGGGTTTATTTGCTACTTACAATATAAGCGTGGGTTTGGGATTGTGGAAAGCCAGCGAGGATTCTGGTCACTCTCGACATCTCGGGCAATGGATCTGGTCACTGAGCTTTCCTGGATGGGATTCTGGACAGCTAGGCCAGAGTCTGGTCACTGCGCCCTCCTGGATGGTATTCTGGACAGCTAGGCCAGGGTCTGGACACTGCGCTCTCCTGAATGGGGTCAGCTAGGCAAGGATCTAGTCATCACTGCACTCTCTTGGATGGGATGAGCTACCTCCTCTTCTGTCTCCCCTGGATTCTTGTATATGTCTGGATCTGGAATCTGTGTATCTTTCTGAGGATGGATCCCTTGAGTCTCTCTGTGTCCCCCTTATATAACCCAAATGACCTCATTCTTTTTACAATCTCAGGCCCTTATATAGCCAAAATGACCTCATTCATTTTCCAATCTGAGGGGAATTATTCTGGAATTACTCCTATCCTGGGAAAGGACAGCCTGTCATTCTTCTCTCTGCCCCCCTGTGCCTATTGGTTCAGGGAAGAGAGCCTTGTTTGTCTATTTGCATTTATGACACTTCTTTGTTTCTTTTTTCCACTTTTCAGCAAAAATGCGTTATGGATCATAACTCCAAATTTATAAAAGCCACCACCATATGAAGTGAATATGCGGTTTCAGTGTGTCACAGGGAATTAGACAAGCTGACCGCCAACTCCATGCGAGGTAGCATAGTCCTTTGCCACATTTTTTTGCTTTTCTTGAAATGCATAACAGCTAAAATTCTGCTAATGATTACACACGTTCATAACATCACTTTCCATCTTTCTACCTAGTTTCATATTTGTCCCACTTATAAATCAGTCAATTTATAAATCAGCCAGCAACACATCTTCCCTGGCCATTTCAGTTCCCAAAGTGCTAGAAACATGCATTTGGTCTCTTCACAACCCCCCACAGCAGACTGTCTCCTCCTGGCTCGGCTTGCAACAAAGGACTTTTATGATGCCCTTTGAAGTTTGACAGTTCATCCTTCAGAGTGGGTGCTGGAGGAAATCGCACTTCTTGGTCATGCACTAGCCACACTGGCATTCTTTGTTCCCTCTTCCAGCACTGCCTCCTAGTCTATCAGGGCAGAGAATCCTCACACTCTCGGCCACCTCACATGCCATTGATAAATAGTTCACTTATAAGTGTGACTTCTAGGGGATGCAGCACTTTCCATTGAGACTTTTTTTTGCCTGTTCCAAATTGGTTTTACTGGTTTTCAAGTTAGCTGAAGTCCCGTGGGGAAGAATATAATGTACATGTGTAGCCAAACTCCCTACCCCCACATATTCACTGACATTTCTGTGCAAGCAACATTGTTATTTCACGATGGCTTTCAAACTTCATTTTTCTTGATTTCCTTTTACACGTGTGCAGACAATATTTCATTTAAAGTTTCAAATGCGGTTCTGTTGTTTTGAGTGGGTTTGCATGTACTGTTGGTACATGGACACAGAAGGGTCCTGCACAGGGTGCTTTGATTAGACACAGAATAAAGAGGGAAAACCATGGCATTTCTTTCATTGACAATGTTTTGATCGTGGTCGTTCACATCAAAGGGAAACAAAAGACGTGTGGGGTGAACTGTAGAAATCTTTGCCCCTCATGTGATTTAAGACAATGCTTTTTTTGGGATGTATTGCCTAACTTTTTGGCATACAGATGGAATAAAGCATGCAGGGCTGTCTTTCAATGCAGCACATAACTTTGTGGTATTTCAGAGGAAAGAAAGAACAATTGCAGGGCTGTCTTTAATGCTGTGCGCACTTCAGTATTAAGATGACAGAACAACAAATGTAGATCTGTTCTGAATGCAGGTCATTTTCTTATGATTCAAATTAAAGGAAAGCAAATGAAGAGCCTTTCTTTGGGTGGCAGTGTTCAATGCTCACCACAAATGTGCCAAGAAGACAAAAGCACAGCCGTTTTTGTCGCACTGTTTAAATGTGTTTTTTAGGTGAACAGGATTTCTGCTTAGGGCCTTACATGAACCCCATTCTACATGCTCCTCACTTAAAAACTCTTCATTAGACTTTGTTAACCTAGTTGACGAACAACCACAGTCTCCAACGACTGGTGAGTCTTTTAATGAAGCAGAAACTCCTGCCCTTCAGCCCAATTAAGAGAAGTATACTAGACGGCTGACTCTGGGGCACAAACCACAGAGAAGTCCTATCTGCAGGCTCAAACATCAATTAATCACCATCTGTATATGTTGATAACCCACTGACATCAAACATAGGTTCACTACAATCGTGAGATTCAGGAATAGGAGGCAGGTTCTTCAGAAAATTTGTAATTGTACTCCTCCCTACAACTGGTACAATTTTCTTCTACCCACTGTTTGTCTATGTTCCACTAGTCTTCCAACCACGTGCCTTAATTTTTGTACTAACTTTTACCGGCATCACGATATTGCACTAAGCCCTCACCTCAGAATCCTCCCCCTGCCGAATTAAAGCCAGATTAGCATTTAATTTACACAAACATTTCCTCGAGCCTGCATTTCTAAGTGTGAATGCTTTGTTAACGTTCTTAGATTTTCTGTGACACATTGCCACTCATTTTAACCTATTCTCTATCGTAGACACCCCTTCAGCCACCACTCCGTTAAGTGCCTTCTTATCTTCAGAGGGGGTCAACAGGATAGAAATTACTTCAGTCGCTTCCTCACACAAAACATTATTTGTATCCTGCCTCCCATCCAGCTCTGTCCCAGACAAGCCGCCACTTGATGGCCTCTCATTGTCCAAAACTTTAATCAATATGGGATTATGGGAGGGGCCAGATTTGTTACACATGGCCCAGGATCATTATGCCCCCTTAAGTCTGATGACCCACTATCCTGGTTTGCACCCTGGCCCAGAACTAAAGTCTTTGTCCCAATCTTATTGTCATTAGTATGTGCACAAATATAACCCCCAATAAAATTCATTTTGTACATAAAAGCTAGCATCCTATCAGTCTTAAATCCTAAATCATTTCTCAGGTTCTCATAGGATTTTGCCAAGGAATTTAATGCAAAGTTCAGAGCTTGAAGTATCATTGGCGAATCAAGCGAGCCAGCATCGTTAAAGAATGGATGCAAAGTCCCAAGTCTTAGAAAACTACACTGCAAAAGGCGGAGCAGAATTGAGAGTTCTAAAAGTTGAAGAAGCCTACACATCTGCATCTCAAACCCAATATATCCCGTAATAAGGGTCAATTCCCTCGTTTATCCTGTGGGGTTGGGTGTACTGCTGTGTCAAAAACATCTGGTATCACATAAGTATTGAAGAATCACTAAGAGATTTACTTGGAAGCGTGAACCTATGTGCTGCATTTACAGCATGTGCATACGACCAGGACAAATCCCCCAGCTTTAATTGCCTGCTTGAATTGACTCCATAGCCACTGGAAAATTAATGGGATAAGGTTCCTTTGGTAATCTGGTGGTATCAGGCACTTGGAGGCTTCCCACTTACATCACCCACTTACTCCGTAAAGCACACATGAAGAAATTCCAGTCACGAACCTTGAACAGGACTCACCCTTCACACAGGTAGTTTTCAAAATACCTCCACACCATTCCTACTCCACCGGCTGCAGACTGCCAGACTGCACACTTTCCTGAGACACTTGTTATCTGCTGCCAACTGCAGTGGCTGCACTCAATGCACACTCTGCTTCTCTCGGACTGTGCTTTGTGTTGGATCAAGTTTTTAAAGCAGCCCTTCTTAATTGGATGATGTAGCCTCCAATAAACCCGGCTGGGAAAGGAACGACTGCCTCCAATGCAGAGTGTGCACTCAATGTACTCTCTGCTACTCTCAATGTTTGTTATATATATGAAAGAGGCGGCTTGTGAGTTTATACCAACATGGGCATGCAAGTGTTTGGTCACCAGTAAACAGGCCCCCAAAGACTCCACAGATCCCCACTGAGCCCCATCAACACCACACACTGGCTGATTTGATGGCAACTTTATACTGTAGTCGTGAGCCCTTCCCCACCCCCCGGGTAGCATACAGCTCAAAGATCGCCTGGCTCGCAGTCACTGTGCGCTTGTCTCTCAGGTAAGAGGGAATTAGCTGTGAGTAAGGTGGCCGCTCATTCACACTACACCACTGTTGCCATCACAATGTCTCAACCGTCGGTCCTCCTCCTCTTTCCTACCACCGGTCTGGTCTCTCCCGGCTGCTGACGTGTTGCTCTCTGGACTCCCTAGGCCTTCTGGGGCCTTCCTGGCCTACAAATGAGCCACTCTCTGCGAGAGTTCATACATGACAGCCAGGTGAATAAAAGCGATCAAGCGATCAGACTCACTGGCTCCTCTTTCTCACATACAAGATCAGCCGATGTGCTCTGAGTAAAGGGACTAGAGAACTGAAACCCACAGCATCCTAACAGCGTCAATGATACCAACTGTAACTGCTCATCAAGCTGTGCACCGATTCGGCCTCTTCCGACAAACATTACAATCCAACTGTTGTATTTATGCTCCTTAGTTTTTCCCCCTGATATTGATTTTTAGAGTTACCACTGACAAAAGTTGGTCAGAGCAGGAAAGAATAGCTGGCTAAAATGGCTACCATGTGAACAAAGCTTTGCTGCTTCAGTGCCGAAGGAGACGCTTGATGTTCACATCATGAAGAACACACTTAAAGCATAGCTTGCAACTACTTATTGGCAAAAAGATGTGGATGCCAATGGTGGATTGAGAAGATGAGTTACCATCATGAGAGTAGGTAGGTTTGGGGAGCAGGCTTGGGCAGCACATAATAGTAGGAAGGCTAGCCAGGCTAAGTCAAAAAATTGGGGTTACAGCCTATATCAGTAGTTATTGACTTCATTACAAGCATTCTGATTGGCTCTGGCATTATCTATAATCGACTCTGTGTTCTAAATATAAATACACATTTTTATAATATGATTATTTATTAAGGTGTAATATTTATTAACAATTGACTTCAAAGGAACAGTCTTATGAATTAACTGGTTTATTTGGTGAGTGTACAGCTTGTCTTTTCTATGAAAGCCCACCCATGGCCAATAAGGTTGCTGGTTGTTGTGGCATGTATGTAGCATGATCTCACTGTAGGGATGTTATGGTCAGGTCATGATCGAGGTGCGGTGGCATGCTCTTCCATAATGTGTCTCAGGGCCCACAGGGTATGGCTCTGTTAAACGACCCTGTGTACTGGCTGCAGGTCTAAGTGATCAAAGTGCATGATTACAAAATCAAAATAATCACTGAAAAACATTTGCTCAAGGAATGTTATGAGCGGTCTTATCTTAACAATTCATAGCCACAGGCAACATGTGGGTACTCTGATCTGCGGTACTGTGCTTGGAGCAAGACAACCGTGCACACTTATGTACAAACGTAACATAATCTATATAACATTATTTCAGTTGCATCCCATAGCACAAATAAAAATTACATAACAGTACATAACATTACAAGAAATAACGTTTTATATAGTTCGTACATTACCAGATCAACGCCCCGAGGAATTAACACATTAAAGCTCATGTTACCAGACTATTTTCTGCATTTTCTCTCAGGAGATCACGTTTTGCCATATTAGTTTCAAATTGCCCCCAAATAAAGCCATTATCTTGCCAGTTTCTGCATTGTTGTACCATATAACAAGAGTGAATGTCAGTGACACGCGGTAACTGCTGAACCCATATGCATGCATTGGTAATGGCCGAACCCCAAACCCTCACCCATAAAGATAGGCTCACAACTTGTTTCAAGTGTTGCAAATAAAAAGGCCGTAGGATTTTATTGTACAGATATGGGTTATGACAATTCAATATCACATATCATGATGGTATCATACTTTTGGGCACCGGGTCCTGAGGTTACCCCCTCGGACCCGTGCCACCTTCTTGTGTCCCACGACTTGTTGTGGGCACCGTACAGTGCCTTGTACTTCTTTTTGTTCTTCTCCCCTTTTGTAGGGTGGGTGGGTTCCTCAGTGAACCTCCTGTTTGCTTGGGTCCCCGTTCAGGGTCCACAAACAGATTGTGTTTACTCTGAGCATGCTGCTCTCATTTATAGGACCCAGGGAGGCCCTGGGTCTTTGTTGTGTATGTGATGGGGGCCACTGTTGTCGCAGCCCCCGGCCGGATAGCCGACTGTCTGACCCCCTGGTGGGGGCAGATCTTTGAACCACGGCCCTGCCTGATGGTTATTTCCTTGTGGCGCTTTAGCACCTTGCTGTTTGGAGGAAGGGTGCGATGACTGTTCGCACCTTACCCTTCTGTGGCTTTTGTGCTGCCGCGACTGGGTGTCTCCGTAGCAGGGGGGATGGAGAAAAGCAGGCGCGGGGGTTTGGGGCTGCCCCTCTCCCAGCTGCCGATGGTAACAGCAGTTACCCTGCCTCGCTTGTGGGATGCTCATGCAGCATTGCCCAGTTGGCTTTTAGATTGGGAACAAGTTGTAATTTCTGATGATCATATCATAGAACTATTTATGCTGAGAAACCGCGTGGAGAGAAAAAATAAAAATAAAAGCTTCCCACTTGTTAAACTGATCTCACAGGGATGCACACGTCTATGCTTCTAAAAATATAATTAATTTCTTTATGGAATAAATTGCATGGGAAAATTACCTGCTCTGATGCAATCTACGTCCAATAACGTTAAAACGTCATTAGAAAAAAGAAGCGCTCTGCTTCTACTGAAAGCTCGAAACATTTAAACAAATGTGCAGACGTCCCTTAAAAACAGATTAATTCTGAACACTTAGAACACCGAACGATTCTACACGAGACGTTATCGAAGTCTCTTGTATGCATTTTTATTGTCATTTTATATTTTGTGTTGTCGAACGTATCACTATAATAAATTGAGATATAAGTGCCCTAAGTGTCTTTATTGTATCGTGTAATTATATATGCCATTGTATTGTGGTGTTATTTTGCTTGACTGTTAGTTTATTACAGCCATCCTTGTAATATACATCTGCCTGCCCTTAGTGTGTACTTATTAACACGTTGCAAATGCATTAGATAACCACAATGTGGCTTTAACATCAAATGGAGTCTTTCTAATTCGTCTTGGATTGATATTGATATATAGACCGCTGTCTGACGGAGCATGTATATTTGCCACCCCATCTTGACGACGTAGGTTTTCTGTAGTTGTTAATGTATCGATCTGCCAATACATTGTACGCACAAAATCCTTGAATTTGTAGATTTTGTGTAATTAATCCTTTGAGTGGATTTACTACACCGAGGTGATCACTTTAATAAAAAAGTTCAAATTGCACTTTGCCACTTTGCCAAGAGTGGACTGCCAACATGTGTACTTTCATGCATTTGAATCCCCACTGTGCAATGTGTAATCATGGTGGGAGGTTTTTACCCTGGAGAATATTTGTAGTCTGCTCTTTTTTCCCTGCTCCTTGGACTGCTTCCAGCCTGCCTCCCCTCTCTCCCTCTGTGTGACTTCTCCCCCTGCAAACACTGTACTTTGAGCCCATTTGAGCCCATTTATGTGCATTGTGTCTTTATCCAATGTTGAAATCCCAGGCCTGGTAATGGATGAGTTACCCCTCCTCCCAGAGAGTCAACAGAGGCATGAATCCTGTATTTTGTCTCATTCACTTGAATGCAGATATGTAGGTGTCTGTAATCGACATAGCCTGCCTGAGAACACACGGACAATACTGGTATGACAATACGGGTATGCTATAAATCAGGATTGCCTTAAATAATTATGTAAAATACCAGATACCATATAAACACCTAGGCACAGTTTATTTTAATCTAGATTATCCTGCCACCAGGTGGATAGTTTATCATACTTATCATGGTTTTGGAACAGAGGTGCAGATTTAAGTGCAGCCTTGGCACAGTAGTGACAGCTTTCCCAGCAGCTGTCAAATATTGCAACTGTGATCTCTGAACCTACTTTGTGCCACTGGAGAGCAGGAGCAGCAGATTAGACTACTGATGAGGAAGGTCACTGGTATAAACTATGCATTTTGGCATGGAGGCTGATGAAAGGGGGTTCTTATTACAAGACCACCCATTCTGAGATGTATTACCAGCATCAAAATCCCAAAAGCTTGGGTTGTTACACCCTTGCCAGATGGCAATCCTTCACATGCCCCTCCAGCCAAAAAGACTGATATCCCTGTCCTTAGAGTCTGGCTCATCCTCCAGGTGCAAATGCCGACTGGGGCAATAAGCATTGGAGTGCTGTGACCCGGGCTAATGTTGATGTGCATGTCCAATCCATGTATGAAAATGGCCCAGTGTAATTGCTTGAAATTCTCTCCCTGCAAGGCAACAAGCCATCTAAGGGGAATGCGATCAGTTTAGAGCGTGAATTGAGACCGTAGGATTTCAGTTATCAAAATGGCCCCATCTGCTCTCTCCTTTCATCAAGTCAGGGACGTAATTTCGCCAAAATGCCATGAGTAGCGGATGCCACGTCACACGACCCTTGAACTCTGATGACATCTAGGAATGTAAGTCATTTTACCCCACCACCGATGGACATTGCGGGAAGTGTTGGAATATCATTTTACCCTGCCCCAAAATGACATCACAGGAAGTGATGGCACACAACCTTTCACCCCTTGACAAAACAGGATGTGGCATCACATAGCATTGTTCCTCAGTACAATAATAAAAATATAGTTACAATATCACTGCAATATTATACATATTTCATACAAGAATGGATCACCATAAGTGGTGTTAATATCAGCGTGTATAGGCCCACATTACTGTGAATGTAAGCAGATGCCCAAGGCTAAATATTGCCATGCAATGGAAAGAAAAAACATGTGGCTGTAGCATGAAATCAAAGAAGGTGTGTCAAAAAATTCAACCCTTAGAGACCAAGCCAGAACCATGCAAATCTACAGGCATGCCCTGTCGGGATATGTTCAGAAAGAGACAAAAAGATTGTAGCATGGTATAATTATTTGCATGATTTCTGAAGCATTTTCATTTGTTAGACAGTTCTCACATATTGTGTCTGCAAAAGAGAAAGACAGAACTAGAGAAAGAGAGACTCCTCCCCTTTGGCTCTAATTGGACACGGAAACGTGGCGCAATGCAGCTATACTTTGAGAGCACCAATAATGTTTGAGTGGCTTATGAATGATGGGCGTCATCGGGATAATGATGCTCACAAGACAGGCAGGAGGGGATTGATTTAAACCCTCAGCTCTTCTCTGCTATCTTCCATACAAGCACTCTATTAAACGCCGTAACGGGAACACAATGAAAACTAGAATTCAGGTATATTAAAATGCTGATGGTGCTAATGCTAACAAGCGTGACCGCAGTTAATGGTACCCTTTTAGCTCGTTAGATGGTTTAGCTCGTAGAATAATACGGTTTTGGGATTGCGCCCATCACGGTGCAGGAGGTCATTTAACGACTACTGTACAGCACAATGCTGGATCGCTCGTTCAGAAATAGCCAACACTTTGCACTTGTTTTGTAACTGCGCTCTTGGCAGTGTGTTGACTCCCGCAACACCCAGCTACATCCGTTATCTAAATGGTGACCATGAACGCCAGCGGAGGGAAACACCCGCAAATCGTTCCCTTAGCCCTGCCCGGGACCACCCACAAGGCACGAACAGGACCAAGGGGTACAGCATGGACTAGCTGTACTCAAAGAAACAGCAGTCACGTAGCTCGAAATTCAACCATTGGAGCAAGTCCTAAAAATATAAGCACGGTGTCCATTTAGCATATAAAGTCACAGCAAGACGAAACCGGCTAGTTTTGTGAATGGGGACGTACCTGGCCCCCTTGGGATACCTTAACTTGAAAATACAACATGTTTTGTTGTGCCACACTGGGCAATTTGCCTGGGAAGTCACTGTTGAATTTCATGCTAACAAACCAAGGCCACTTTTCTCGCCCGATGTCACTTATCAATCACACGCATGTATTCACAAAGGTGATGTTCTGGAAGTCCTGGCTTTTACATTGCTTCCTTTCGAATTCCTGTAATGAGCTTTTAGTGTCCGTTTTCCCTTTGGGACTATAGGACTATGAGTACCAGAATGCTAAGCAACACAAGGTTGAAATCCCAAAGTAACAAACCCAATGAGCAACAACTTTGATATTGCTATAAACGATCCTGCCCTTTAAAGGCACGCTGCAAAGGAGTATGCACGGAAGCCTCTTTTTTTGTTTTGGTGTTTTTGGTGGTGTAACCAATGTTCCCCCTAAACTATGCACAAGTGCGCTTTCCCAGCTTCCTTCTGGGTGCCACTCAGAAATTTTTTAGCAGCGCACACAGACAATTCTCACCTATTCAAAAGATTAAGAGGGTAATTCATAAAATTCAGCGCACAAGTGGCGCACGCGGCTGGCGCACAGCGTGCGTGTGCGAATCTCTGCACCAGCCGCGTGCGCTAAAATCCATTTCCGCGCACAGCGTATTCATGGATTTTAGCTACCAAAACCAACCGTGGCGCACAGTGGCGCAGCGACCCTGCAGCAGCGCCAGTTACGCCCCAAGAACGCCCCTCGCGCAAGGAAAAGCCATCAAAATCCCCAATCCAGCGCAAAGGACTGCGCTAACCCTGTACCAGTATACAGGGCCACCACACAGCACATGGCAAGCGGGAAACGTGTATTACTGGGGTTCGCGGGAAGTCTCACACGCGATCGGAGCGGGGTACGTGTAAATCAGGGGTGCACGGGAAGTTCCACACGTGATTGGCCCTGTGCGGGTGGGGTACGTGTATTCCTGGGGTGCGCGGGAGGTTTCACACGCGATCGGAGCGGGGTACGTGTAAATCGGGGGTGCGCGGGAAGTTCCACACGGGATAGGCCCTGTGCGAGTGGGGTACATGTATTCCTGGGGTGCACGGGAAGTTTCACATGGGATAGGCCCTGTGCGAGTGGGGTACGTGTGTTCCTGGGGTGCACTAGAAGTTTCACACGCGATAGGCCCTGTGCGAGTGGGGTGCGTGTATTCCTGGGGTGCACGGGAAGTTTCACACGCGATCGGAGCGGGGTACATGTAATTCAGGGGTGCGCGGGAAGTTTCACACGCGATTGGCCCTGTGCAAGTGGGGTACGTGTATTCCTGGGGTGCGTGGGAGGTTTCACACGTGATTGGCCCTGTGCGAGTGGGGTGCGTGTATTCCTGGGGTGCGCGGGAAGTTTCACACACGATCGGAGCGGGGTACGTGTAATTCGGGGGTGTGGGGAAGTTCCACACGCGATTGGCCCTGTGCGAGTGGGGTACGTGTATTCCTGGGGTGCGCAGGAAGTTTCACACGCGATAGACCCTGTGCGAGTGGGGTACGTGTATTCCTGGGGTGCACAGGAAGTTTCACATGCTATAGGCCCTGTGCGAGTGGGGTACGTGTAATTCGGGGGTGCGCGGGAAGTTTCACACCCGATTGGCCCTGTTCGAGTGGGGTACGTGTAATTCGGGGGTGCGCGGGAAGTTTCACATGCAATTTTGCTGTCAGAGGGGGGTACGTGAATTTCGGGGGTGCGCGGGGAATCCTACCTGTGAATTGGCAGTGTGGGTCCTCCCAGGTGTTCCCTCTACACCCTTCACAGCTCCTGCAGGCAGCCCACACCACAGGGGACTACCCTGCACCCCTGGTCATGTCCCGCAGGCAGCCCATCCACCATGGGCATGCCCCCCAGCCAAGCCACATGTCACCTTGCACTACTGATCAACAACTCATGTCCCCCAGCACCCCCACCCCCCAGCAGTCAGGGTCACCTGCCAGCAGGCCCCCACTCATGTCCCACAGCACCCCCACCCCCCAGCAGTCAGGGTCACCTGCCAGCAGGCCCCCACTCATGTCCCACACATGTCCCCCAGCACCCCCACCCCCCCAGCATTCAGGGTCACCTGCCAGCAGGCCCCCACTCATGTCCCACACATGTCCCCCAGCACCCCCACCCCCAGCAGTCAGGGGCACCTGCCAGCAGGCCCCCACTCATGTCCCCCAGCACCTCACCCCCCAGCAGTCAGGGGCACCTGCCAGCAGGCCCCCACTCATGTCCCACACATGTCCCCCAGCACCCCCACCCCCCAGCAGTCAGGGTCACCTGCCAGCAAGCCCCCACTCATGTCCCCCAGCAACCCCACCCCCCAGCAGTCAGGGTCACCTGCCAGCAGGCCCCCACTCATGTCCCCCAGCACCCACGCCCCCAGCAGTCAGGCTCACCTGCCAGCAGGCCCCCACTCATGTCCCCCAACACCCCCACCCCCCAGCAGTCAGGGTCACCTGCCAGCAGGCCCCCACTCATGTCCCACTCATGTCCCCCAGCACCCCCATCCCCCAGCAGTCAGGGGCACCTGCCAGCAGGCTCCCACACATGTCCCCCAGCACCCCCACCCCCCAGCAGTCAGGGGCACCTGCCAGCAGGCCCCCACTCATGTCCCACAGCACCCCCACCCCCCAGCAGTCAGGGTCACCTGTCAGCAGGCCCCCACTCATGTCCCACACATGTCCCCCAGCACCCCACCCCCCAGCAGTCAGGGTCACCTGCCAGCAGGCCCCCACTCATGTCCCACACATGTCCCCCAGCACCCCCACCCCCAGCAGTCAGGGGCACCTGCCAGCAGGCCCCCACTCATGTCCCAAACATGTTCCCCAGCACCCCCACCCCCCAGCATTCAGGGGCGCCTGCCAGCAGGCCCCCACTCATGTCCCCCAGCACCCCCAGCCCCCAGCAGTCAGGGGCACCTGCCAGCAGGCCCCCACTCATGTCCCACACATGTCCCCCAGCACCCCCACCCCCCAGCAGTCAGGGTCACCTGCCAGCAAGCCCCCACACATGTCCCCCAGCACCTCCACTCCCCAGCAATCAGGGGCATCTGCCAGCAGGACCCCACTCATGTCCCCCAGCACCCACACCCCCCAGCAGTCAGGCTCACCTGCCAGCAGGCCCCCACTCATGTCCCACTCATGTCCCCCAGCACCCCCCAGCAGTCAGGGGCACCTGCCAGCAGGCTCACACTCATGTCCCCCAGCACCCCCACCCCCCAGCAGTCAGGGTCACCTGCCAGCAGGCCCCCACTCATGTCCCCCAGCACCCCCACCAGTCAGAGTCACCTGCCAGCTGCCCCCCACTCATGTCCCACACATGTCCCCCAGCACCCAGCAGTCAGGGTCACCTGCCAGCAGGCCCCCACTCATGTCCCACTCATGTCCCCCTGCCCCCACATCATGACGATCCTCAATCATGGGCCTAATGGCCAGCCACATCACACCCCGTGCCACCCCAGCCCAACAACCCAACAAAGTATTGCTTCCACCCACATAGAAATGCCCATTACATGATACAATCCGAATGGCAAGTATGTAAATGAACACACAATGGGTGCAAGTGAATGTGAAAACCCACATCATGACATGCATGAAATCAATGAGAGAATACCACACACCGAAGTATGAAACAAAAATGTATTGAATCCAAAATGAATGTAATGAAAAGAAAACACACAATAATGTGAAGAAGAAATAAAACTCAGCATGTCCAGAAAAAAATCAAAAAAATGAAATTAGAATCCAAAGAAATCCAAATGAAAATGTGTCCAAAGTCTCAGTCCAACAAAGCAAATCCAAGGGAAAAAAATAAGTGAAATCCATTGCTCCATGGTGAAATGAAAAGAAAAAAAGAAAATCCACTGTTCAACTATATACAAATCACCAATCCAGGGTCCATGAGCCCAACAAATGAAATGATACCTACAAAAAAGACTACCTAATAAAGAACTATATACAAAAATGTGGTGCATTGTACAATCGCCCCAAAATAAACAAAAACAGAAAAGAAACCTAACACCATCTAACTATTTACAACGGCAGCGGGCTAGTCCGACGGCTCACTTATTGATGTCCCGGGCCAGGGCATCATCGAACTCCCGCTCAATGTCCTGGAGGCGGTCCTCTTCCATGGCCCCGAGGGTTCGCAGGGACGACGACATGTTCACCTCCAACTCCCTGCGAATTGCTTCGAGGCACTCGGCCCGCCTCAGGGCCCTCCACATGAAGTTCTCCGCCCTGACCATTGTGAGCCGTGCCTCTTCCGCCCGTTGCCGCTCCGCATCTATGGCATGGCCCAACCGCTTCCACACAGAAGACACTTGAAATCCGGGGTCCTCCTGCCCTATGGCCGATGCCTGCCCTTCCGATGTTGAAGGCCCCGAGCCATCATTGCTCGCACCATGTTGCTGCTGCTGTGCCTGTGCCTGTGCCTGCATCCTGGCTCTTGATGCCTGCATGTCCTCCTCTGGCTGGGGTGCAGCTGTTGTGGTGGCCACCCGTGCTGGACGTCCGACTCCCGACTGTGGCAGGGATGTGTCCTCCACCAGCCTGGCCGCTGGGTCAGGGGCAGCTCCACAGGGTACCCAGGTGACACATGGGTGGGAAGATGGCATGGAGGATGACTGGCGCGTAGGGGGTTCAGGTGAGGAGGGGGTTGCAAGAAGGTCCAGCATATAGAGGAATCCAGCACCGGTGACCCGTCCCAGTAGGTCAATGTGGTCAAAGAGGCATGCGAGACGACGTGCAGTCTCTCCACGAAAAGACTGCAGGTCACCTGAGTGGGAAAGCGTTGCGTCAACGGGGCATGCGAGGTGACCTGCAGTCTTTTCGTGGAGAGACTGCACGTCACCTCGCATGCCCCGTTGACGCAACGCTTTCCCACTCAGGATGGGCTCAACAGGGTCCCGGATAGCCACGTCTGCAGGGAGAGGAAGGCCAGTTGTAGTGCACTCATCCCCTCCATGAAAACGGGTCTAGACGTAGGCATCCCTGCTGGTGCCAGATGATGCAGTGACAGGATCAGGGACAGGATTACACACAGGCACCTCCGCGGCAGCCTGTGCTGCCTCCTGTCCTTGCCCCTGCACTGCACCACTAGCACCAGTGGAATCCCCACCTCCAGACCCTGTGTGTGTCCCTTCCGCGGCCTTCTCCTCCACCAAACCCCCCACCAACCTGGATGACTCCGTGCCATCTTTCTCTGTTGGACCCTGTGGGGTCTCAGCTGCCCCTTCTGCTGCTGAGGAGTCCACCTCCAACCTCTGCCTCTTGTACCTATCCTCGGCAGCTGCGGCCTGGGATGCGGCACCAGACTCCTCACTCCCCGATGAGATGACAATCTGGGAGGGGAGCCGGGCCTTGAGTCTCCAGCTGGTTGTGCGATCCCTGCCGCTGTGCTCCACAGCAACCTCTCTGCCCTCTTCATCAGTTGATGCTGCAGACAGGGAGAGATAAAACACTGACATCAGGGCACTGTACAATGGACTGATACACACATGACAGTTGCACATGAGTGGCAGTATCAAACTTCAGACATGGCATCACACTCCAAGACACACATGTCATTTCAACTCACACACATGAGCATTTCCACAGCAATATTGCACCAGGCAGCAACATCCATACACATACAACAGCATGAACAGCCGAAGGTGAGCCTGACATCACATGAAACACAGGGAGTGCACTAGACACACACACACGCCACCACACTTACATGAATGTCTACATCTCCTCCAACTGTCGCAGTGATGCAATCGCCATACATGTCACATCTGGCATTCAGCCTTCTACATATCAGTGTCACGTGCATCCATGTTGCATCACAGTTGCACACTTGTGAAATACACACACATGCACATGTACACAGTGCCGATACATGCAGCAGGAACCACCATCCATGTGTGACACCACAACCATGCCAACGTACATACACAGAAATTCAAACATGGGTGCTACCACACCTGCATTTGCACAGCATGCTTACTAACACATACACCATCGATGTGTCTCACACCTAAGAAGACTCACATTTGGCAGCCTCAAGCCCCTGTTCATACACATCCCTACATGGCCCTATGAAAACACATGTGCTACCTGCACACTACTGGCACACCACCACACGCACAGCGTCCAATCAGTAGGCATGTACACTTATCGCTCGACTCCAGACGGGTCTGCCTCTCAAGGACCTGGACATGGAGTGCTGGGCATATGTTATCCAGGACCCTCATCTGGTGGTCGGACAGGTGGCCCCAGCGCCCCTTGGCATCCCCTGCCTTCAAGAGGTGCCGGGCCTTGTTGAGGGTCCTGGACCTGAAGTCCTCCCAGCGCTTCTTGACATGGTGTAAGTCGCAGACTGCCACCCCCTCCGCGTTGATGGCAGTCATGATGTCCATCCAGATCCTGGTCCGTCCTTCATTGTCGGCGAGCAAACTTCCAAAGAGGGCATCATATTGCCCCAGGACTTGCTCCACCAGGACACCAACTTCCCTGGCACTGAAGCTGGTGGCCCTCTGCCTCTCTGGCTGCGGGTTGCCAGTGGTGCCAGATGGTGTTGTGCCCGACATGGCAACCCCAGAGGCAGGAGTGGGTGGGCAACTGGGCCCTGGGGCTGGGCTGTGGAGCGATGGTATCCCAGTCGGGAGTCTTCAGTTCTAGCAGGGGTGGTCATAGCAACTGCACTCCTGGCTGACATGCAGGCAGTAAATGGCAGGGCACGCGGGCAGCAGGCAGTAAGGCAGCAGCAGATGGCAGGTGGGAGCATCCTTGGGGCTCTGGGGGGCAGTAATTCAGCCTTCTGGGCAGGAGCGTGGTCTTCCTTGTGTTGTTGCATGGCCAGCTTGATACGGAGTGATTTGGCACGTGAAAATCTTGCACGTCAGCGTGTAATTCAAGGAAAGGCCGTTCGCGCGTAAGCGCGTCAGCACACGTACACGGTTTCATTGGACCATAGGCCCTTAGCGCGTAAGCGCTTCTGTGACGTGACTCGCGCGGGCGTTTCCCTTGTGATGTGGCAGCGCGCATGGAAAAACTGCACGTCCACGTGTGGATGCATGTAATCCGAGGAAAGGGCCTACATGCGTAAGTGACATGACGTGGGCGGGCGTTTCCATCAACATGGGTGCCTGTTCATCGTACACGTCCAAAAACTGCACGTCCGAGTGTCAGCTCGTGTAATTGGAGGAAAGGGCCTTAGCGCGTACACGCATAAGTGACGATGTACCTGTGGGCCGCTTTAAAAGGTACGTGTAGGACCACATTCCCTTGTACGTGCTTTTCGTGGAGAGCGAGTTGGTGAATTCTGTACTTCTTGTCGGTTCACACGCGATTACTTCACAGCGTTTCAAGTTCGTACTCCCTGTTACCTCTGACAGCGTTCTTTATTCTTTTTGGGCCTGTTTCCTCAAACAGCGTTCACCTCTTCTTTTGTCCTGTCTCCTCAGACAGCGTACAATTCTTCTTTTGGCGGGGTTGTTGCCAACAAGCACACGTGCCTCTTTTTCACGTTCTTTTTCCAGGCAGACAGTGAGTTGCGCACGTATTTACCAACTATGCTTGCCCCGTGTGTCGCGTACCCCTTCAGAGGTCATTATAGGCTGCGTGTATTACGCGTACTCTTATTTTTGTGTTTCTGGGTGCCACAGCATAGTGCAGGTTCATTTGATCACGCACGTGGTCTACGAGGGGTTGCATGCATGTTATTTTTTGATTTTGGACTGCCTGTGCATTGCGTGACCCGTCATCTTCCCCCAGGGGTCACAGACAGCCTTGTTAGAGCACTAGGTTACGAATTCCATCTAGTACCCTACCCCTTTCACCCCCAATTGCCCAGGACAATAGTTTACTGCTACTCCCATACGCACAACAACATCAGTGCCATGGTTGGGAGGCGACCAAGCGGTAAGGGAGGCAAAGGTGGCCGACCTTCAAAAGGTGGGCGTGGTGGGCACAGTAGGGGACATGGCCGGGATTTCCAGGGTGCCCCTAGACCCCCATGTGTGGAGGACCAATCAGGGACACCCATGCCTCCCCCCATGGTTGAGGGAAACGTGGCTGACACCATCCCAGCTCAGCCCTTGTTGGACCAGCCCATTGTGGCACCTGACCTAGTACAGGATGACTCCCAGGCTGACTTCCAGGTCAGCAAGTCTAGGACACGTGTGGCGGTGCAAGTTGGTGTCACCAAGCCACGTGGATCTGGGGCAGCTATGTCATCTGCTGCCCCAAGTAGGCAGGGTGGGGAGGATGCAGGGGCAGCTGCAGCTCCATCCACCCCAGCTCTGAGTCTCCCAGCCAGGACAGTGTCGGTCCAGGTCCATCAAACTGACGTTCCCCCTGCCAACATCACACTTCTGCCAATGCCTTTACCAAGGCCTATGGTCATTGTGCATTCGCACACTCCTACTACCCAGTCCACCGGTGCTTCTGCCCCTACTGACCAAAGCGGCGTAAGCCACTCAGGCTCCGCTCCACCTTTGAAAAAGAGGAACAAGGTTGCTCTGCCACAACAGGCTGAGAACCCAGACACGGCTACACACTCCGGCACGTCAAGGAAGCCTAGCTTTAATGACCCGGAACTTGATGCACTTGTGACCTATGTGTCGGCACATAGCCACAAAATGTTGTTGACTGCAGGGTGCAAGACCACACCTGGTCAACGTAGGGCAGACTGGCAGACCATCATGGACTGCATAAGTGCCCTTGGATTTGTGAGGCGCACAGCTGAGGATTGCTACAAGCGGTGGAATGACCTGAAACGCAGAGCAAAGAACAAGCTGGCCTCAAATCATGCCGTTACTCTGGTGACTGGCAGTGGGTCTCCACAAGAGGACAACAAACTCACTGAACATGAGTCTGTTGCTGGGACCTTCGTCACAGAGGAACAGATCCAAGGTGTGAGAGAACTACCTGATTACGATGCATTGTCCGGTGAGTGCCCATGCGTGTGTGTGTAATCCATGTGTATGTTGTTTGGGTGACGGGTTCTGATTGAGTGCCAGGTGAGAGTGTGTACTCCTGAGTGTTATGGGTCACCCATTTGCTTCCTCCCATACATTCACGTGCCTTGGATTTGGGTATGACTGTATCCCTTCTGCCCACAGTTGCCAATTACGCCCAGATTAGTGCACTTTACCTTCAACAGTCATCTTGCAACTACATTGGTCAGATTTTGTAAGTGTTCATTCCGGCTGATTGTTTCCACTCTCCCATTTTTAGTACACATTATTCTGCCCTATTGCAACATATGTGATATGCTTCGGTCATTGTTTACAGTCCACACTGCCACTACTTTTACCTGTTTATGTTAATGATTACACCATTCAGGCCGATGGAGTATTGTGCTGCAGATATTTTTTATTACGGCCTGTTTGCATGTGGAAGATGACAGGTGTTTCCTGTAATATTAAAGTGACCAACCATTGATCAGCCCACAATGATTGTGTTATTGGACACTGGATGTGTTTCAGTGTGTGCCAAATGCATATTTTGCAACACTATTCAGCATCAATCTTCGCATCATGTCGATGTGACATGGATGTGTGACAGGACTCATTCACTGACATATTGCTGTTGTTTTGTAATTTACTGTGGCTATGCTACATGACATCTGTGTGGTGGCATGTGTCATGTATGTGTATTGGACATACCACTCACAGCCTGATGTGTGATGCCAGTGCTACCCAACATGCTGCAAATGTGTTGCATATCCATCTTGCTCTCCCCATTGTCTGCCTTTTCTACTCCACTTCCAACTCTTTGACAGTGCATGCATGGCAGGGTTATAGTCATGTGGGACGTGTGTAATTCATGTACTGGATCTCTGGCTTGTAACGGCCTATGTGCGTGCTATGGTGCTCATGCCTGTTTCCATTTGTTGTCTTTCATTTCATGTTTTTGCAGGTGATGACGCACTTGGTGCTGTTGAGGTTGAGGAGATGGTGCAAGGAATCTCAGGCACGACCGGGCACCAGTGGGGGATGTGGTGTGGTGGTGGGTGAAAACCCAATGTTACTGCAGACCATACTGTCCAGGGGTGCCTCTGGGTGCACCTCCCCAGACCTCTATTCAGGTGCTGAGTCGGATGATGAGACTTATGTGCAGTCGCAGGTAAGTGTTTCTGGCAGAGATTCTGTTCTGTCCTGTGGGATGTGTTTATCCACGCATCCAAGCCCTACCTCAAAACTGTGCAGTACTGACATGGAAAACATCATGATGGCCAGAGCTTCCCAGAAAATGCACAGGGAAATGCATGAAGAATAGGCTGCCACTCATTTTTGCCGATGTTATGGGCACAGAAGGACACTGCCTAAAACCACCATTGGACTACCCACACAGTAGTCTGAAACCATTGGGAATGGCAATGCTGATTGCCAAAAGCAAACCCATGACTGTTGGGAATTCATTTTTTTTTCTTAAATCCCAAAAAGGGGTGCAGTACCAGTACTCACCACTATCAGAAAGCCGGCGTTTTAAAACAACACCAGATTTTACTTTTTTGTAGAAAACTGAATAAATGAACCCAAAGCAAGCCAAAGAAAGACTTACTGAGAGGTGGATCCAATGTAAAGTTATATTCTGAAGTGACTTGAAGGTTTATAACAAGACTGGCTGAGCTGTGGATTTCAGCAGTTTAAGTAAATTTGGACTGAAAGACACTAAAAATCTAAATGTTTAAATTGACTGAGTGACCTACTTTTGAGTGTCACATAGGTTTCAATTGTTTAAATGTCATAGTTTTAAACTTAGAATCAGCATTCTAGCTGCATATGTAAAAATGTTCAGTTTTATTTGAATGCAGAAAACTGGGGAACAGAAATGACATGTAGCTAAAAACTGGCTTAAAGAGATTCCAATTTTTCCTGGCAACTACCCCCCATCAGGAGTGAAACTTGAGTCACAGCTGTGTTCCCAGGCTTATCTGCCTTTTGCTGGCCACACTAAGGATATGCCATCTCTCTGATAATTGAATTAAGGGGAGCCCCCACAGAATACAGGAGCTCTGAACAAAGCCTTGTCCTGACTCAGGCAAATGTTTTATTGGCGGGAGTCGTAAATGGAGCTTCCTCCTGGAAGGACAGGGGAGGGGCACTGCCTGTGAGAGCAAGCTGGCTTGGCAGAAACTGGAAAGACTGGTTTCTGTACCATGTGACCTGAAAAGACACACCCCTGCCAGCCAGAATATGGGTTTAGAAAAAGATGAATAACTCATAGAGCGGACATTTGAAGACGTGTTAGGACCCGGTGGTATGTTCAGGAGGGTTTTAGCGGAAAAGAGGATATTACTCAAAATGTGTGCATGTGAAAAATCTGACACTTCATCAACTAATGTCCATACTCCTTGCGCACATGTGTATAAATTTGGGGTAATGTCCGATATTGCGAAACCAGTTAAAAAGTGAAATATGTGCCATTTTTGAACCCAAGCCCCCAGGAAGAGCAGATTTGGACAGGGTATTCCTCCTGTGATATGTGAAGGGTGCATGTAATTTTAAACAAATGTGTACCTGTGCAAATATGCCTTTGGATCAAAATATAGATTTTGTGTAAATTGACAGGGGTGGGTTCTCTGTACCATAAACAGACCTCATCATAATGACACTTCATTTCATTCCCCCAATCAAGTGGAAGCAGATGAAGTGGCCAATGGCAAGTGGAGAGGGGTAGGGTCTAGTGATGCTGCACACACACCCATTTTAAAAACAGATAAAAGCAGACAGACAGGACAGATAGGGACCTTCAAATCCATTTGCAGCTGGAAGCTCTGCCGGAAAATCCATACTTTACCTCCATCAATCTCTAGAGAAAGCTGTGCAGAAAGATCCAGACTTCAAATCCATCAATCTCCAGAATCCAGAGAGAGAGAGAGAGCTGACCCAGATCACTGTGAAGTGCAGAGACCAGAGTCCAGTCTAAAACCTGACCAGATCCGTGGCGAGGCCCATTTAATTCAAGAATATAGTGTGAGTACCTAGCAAACTGTGCAGAACCAATCTCTTAGTTAAAATAATATAATTCAATCTATTTAATCTAAGTAGAACTGCCTCCTAACTGTCACCTGTCATTTGCAAAGCTGTCACCTGTCATTTTCTAGTTGCAAGCTGCACTTGTCTTTTTGAACTTTAAAATTTCAAATCTGAAAAACGACCTTTATTTAATCGCTCATATCTCCGTGACCGTTTGTGCTAGAGACTTGCAGTAACTTTCCTCTGAAAGCTGGGAATCGTAGCTTATCTACGAACCTAGAACCGCATTCCTATCCCCGATACTTTTGCCGCAATCGCGAAAAACGCACTCGCGAATTTGCCGCGATTTGCAAGTTTCTCCACGTGTAAAAATCTGCTGCTGCTTGCCTTCCGTTAAAGAAAAAATTTGTTTAACCTGCCAATCATTCCTGAATCATTGCTAGGGTGAGCCTGGACTAATATTAACTAGATACCACTCACCCTGAACGTCTAGAGGGAATTAAAAGCATTTTAGCATATTTTTCACTTCATTGCCAGCACATATAAAAGCATTTTGGGCCTGTGTTTAAAACTCCGATCTGTAGTCTAAGCTTGCTGGGGTGAACTGAATCACATTTGATTGCATTTCTGAGAACTGTGTGCCTCCCTTCCATTTCCTTGCATTGCATAAAAGGGGGGGGGGGGTGAATTGTCCAAGAAAGTGATCACATTGTCTTTTGCTGAAATCCTATCAAGTTATTTTCTGTACTGCATTTCATTCCACATTGCATCCATTTGAAACCATAAAAGTATTGTTGCTATCTTATCCATCCTATAACCACTCATCATTGATTATAAAGAAGTGTGCTAGTGCCAGACTATCCATTATTGATTACTGATCAGATTAAGTGTGATATCCAATTATTAATTTATTATAAAGTGCGATATATATCTATATTGTTTAAATTCTCAAATAAACCTTTAACTTGCAAAACAGAACTACTTCTTGGCTCAGTAGGGTCAGGAGGATTCCAAGAGAGGGGTGTTATATAGGGGTAGTCATCCAGAACGCATGAACTGGACATAAAGATATATCAATAAGGGTTTTCATTCAGTATTCTAGACTAGGCGTTGACTTGGCTGTAGTGCTGAATTGAATCCTCTTACAAATTGGGGGCTCGTGCCGGACGTTTGGATTAGATCTATCACTTGTGCAGATTAATACAGCGTGCCAGCTGACCAGATACACATATCCGGTCGGATCACACGCTGTGTTACGCTGTAAAGCACTCCTCAAAGGAACGCTCTAAGAAAAAGGTTTGTTTTGCAAAAATAAAATACAAACTTCTGTAAATCAGGACAGAGACCAATCTCTAGAATGACGACCTTAGTAGACATGAAAATAGCCAGAGAGCACTTCTTACATAAGTTATTTGTGAGAGGTGAGTGGACTCATCAGGACCAGACGGTCTGGTTGCAGGCCATCACGCAACAGGTCACTGAAACAGTGTCAGATATATGGGGAGATCAGGGTCCCCTACATGTGGCCCTGAGTGAACTATACATGGCTCCTAAAGCTAAGGATGAACAAGACAAGATGGTTAGGATAGCGGCATACCTGTACCTATATATGGGAGACATGCAGGATAAATGTACGGAGAGCCAAGATCTGGCGAACAAGCGACAGATGGCGTTAGAGAAGGTCCAATCTGACCTGGTCTCTTCTGAGCAGAGGCTGCAGGGGAGCCAGGAGTCAGAAAATGAGAGTAGACAGCACATCATTAAAATAAAGAGGGATATGGACATCCTGCAACAGGAAAAGGCTGACCAGGATACCAGATTTCTGGCCTTGCAGAAGGAGTACCAAGAAGGTTTGGACTCCCTACTGCAGAGCCAGAAAAAGCTGGAGCAACAGTTAGATTTCAAAAGGGTATGTGCTGAGCAGGTAGTCACCCTGCAAAGCCACCTAGATAGGGAGAAGACAGAGAGCAATAAACTGATTTTGAAAGACCTGGATACCCAGGCAGAGTTTGACCAGGAGCGCCAGAAAACTGGTGCCTTCCAAAGGCAAAGGGACGACCTGGCGTCACAAATTCAAGCACTTGGTCAGGAAAGGGACACCTTTGAGGACTCTGTTCTCGCTCGAGTGTGTGTGAACAACGGTAAGAGCTTCATCAGCGAAGCCATGTTCCGCCAACTCCCAAAAGATCCAGCCATTCCCACATTCAAACTGATAGACAAATGGGAAATGGACCTGGAAGCACCTAATTCCAAACATCTCCTGCCAAGCAGGTGTATGCTCAAAATCTCCATTGGCAACAAGAGCATAGTCCATAATTGTTTGGTCGTGCGAGACGTCCCTACCGCCTTTTACTTAGGCAGTGACATTCTCAATCGCTTTGCCATTAGTTTGGACCTAATAAACTTCAAAGCTTGGTCCCGATTAGCGGATAATCCCATGGGCTTTGATGATCCAGAAAAAGCATTTAGGTCAGCTCAATTGCTACCTTATGCAGTTGAAATTCAGATCAAAGAGGAAGTCACCATCCCAGAAAGGACCCGACAATTCTCCCTGGAAGTGAAAGCTAAAAGAGGACAACATTTGAAAAACCCTGATGCTTACATACATCTAAACGCTTCTCGCCAACAGCAAGGGTTGGGGGTAAACCCAACACCATTAGTCAACATAGAACATGACACCATTCTAATAGAGGTGGATAACAGCGACTTAAAGAGTATTACTCTAGCCGCAGGCACCATTATTGGAATGGCGGTTGATGACCGACATTTTTCCATAGATTTAGGTAATGAACTGTTAGGGCCAATCCCCAAGGACTGCTTTGACAGTGACAGTGATGACAATACAACACCAGACAGGATTTTTACCCGGCATGGGGGGAACTTCCTGGTGTACACTTCTTGCCCTTATGGTAAGGAAGATGTGACTTGTGACTTCAGGAGGGATGAGGTGATTTTCCAGGTCCATGAGGGCTGCCTTTCCCACCTGAAGCCTCCGGTCCAAATCAGCACTCTGACCAGGGACTTCTCCACCCAGCTGGAGGAGGCCGCGGAGATAGCCAAACCAGAAGTCTTTCCAGGCTTCAGGCAGATGGTCGAAGAGAGAGTCAACCTAGCTGATGCCTGTGTGACTCTGGAACAAAAGCAAAAGTTGAAACAAGTTTTCTTGGATTTCCAATATCTCTTTGCGGTAGACTCATATGACTGTGGTCGCACCGACATCCACACAACAACAATCCCCACGGACCCTGGCATGACTCCAGTGTTTGTGAAGCAATATCGCTTGCCTCTCGCATCAATGGAGTCCCTTACTGAAATAATTAAGAACCTTGAGTCCAGGGGAATAATCCGTCCCATCCACAGCACCTTCAATAATCCGGTGCTGGGAATATTAAAGCCAAACGGCCAGTGGAGACTCTGCGCTGACCTTAGGGAGCTCAACAAAGGGGTCCATACTTCCCGATGGCCTCTTCCCTACATTGGCCAAGGGCTGGCCCAGATTCAGGGGTCACAGGTATTCACTGCAATAGACCTGACCAATGGATACTGGACCGTGCCTGTCAGTAGGGAGGACCAATAAAAGCTGGGTTTTACCTTTGGGGGCCAGCAGTATACATGGACCCGGACTCCCTTCAGATACCTCAACTCCGGCAATGAATTCAACATTTTCCTACATAAGGCCATGCCCGACCTGGGTGCGAGGGGTAACCTGGCTTATGTAGATGATGTCCTCATCAAAAGTTCATCTGTGGAGGAACACATAGCGGAGATCCGTTATGTTCTGATGCAGTTGAGGGCCGCCGTAGCAAAACTTTCCTTTCAGAAAGCACAGTGGTGTAGGACCCGTGTTAATTTCTTGGGGCATGAGATTACTCCTCAGGGTCTCTGTCCCCAGGAAAAGAAAGTGGAAGCACTTCAGAAACTGAAAGACCCCACAACTCTGCGAGAACTAAGGAGCCTCCTTGGACTGACTAATTACAGCAGAAATTTCATTGAGGGCTACGCAGAGATCACCAGACCCCTGATTCATCTCCTGAAGGGGGGGGTCAAGTGGGAATGGGGTCCAGAACAAGCCGAGGCAGTAAGACAACTCAAGAGAAGCCTCTCACAAGCGCCTTGCCTAGCTTACCCTGTCAGAAACAAGGAGTTCTTCCTGGAGACGGGGTTCTCTAATACGTGCTTGACGGCAGTATTATACCAAAAGCATGACAAGGTCAATAAAGTAATCTCCTATGCGAGCAAAACTTTATCCTCTGTGGAGGAAAAATTCAACGATTGTGAGAAGGCACTCCTGGCAACGGTGTGGGCATTGAAGAATTACCGCCCGTTTATCCAGGGGGAACACATCATAGTGGAGACTCCACACCAGCCTCTGCAATATCTCCAAAGTGACAGAATCCGGGCCGGAAATGTGAGTAATTCCGGAATTACTTCCTGGATTCTGTCAATGCAAGGCTTTCCTGTGGAGGTCAGATATGGCCAAAACAAGAAGAGTCCCCTCGCGCAAGGTCTGGCTGACTTGCATGATTGTGCCAGAGAAAACTGTCTCGAGGACGAAAGTCTGAAAATCAAGGACAACATGGAGGCATACCTTAATTCCCCCCACAAAGTCTTTGAAGAGGACAAGTGTGAGGGAATGACCACTGTCTATGTGGATGGATGCTCGTACCATGTTGACAACAACGGGGAGAAAGAACTGGTGGCCGGCGTAGGGAATGCATGGGTGAATGAGTCCCCAGAACCCTCCGCTGGATACAAAATTGGTCCCCGAAGTAGTCAGGTGGCAGAATTGATGGCTGTGCATCAGGCCATCCTCGCTGCTGTCCAGCATCAACTCCACGAACTGGTCATCATCACAGATTCGGATTATGTACGGAACGGGTTCGTGGAGCACCTGGTTAATTGGAAAACCAGAGGCATGTTATGTGCTAACAACAAACCCTTGAAACATGGGAAGTTGATCCAAAACATTGATGATCTGGTCACCTCGAATGAGATGACCATCTATTGGAAAAAGATCAAGGGTCATTCCAAAGTAGAGGGACCAGACAAAACTGGAAATGACTTAGCTGATCAGCTGGCCAAAACTGGGGCCATCCAAGGGGATCTAATTGTGATTGAGTCCCTGTTGGGGGAAATCCAGGTCACTGCTATCACTAGGTCCCAGACAAATGCTCACAACGACCTTTCAAGTGCACAATGGAGTAAGGAGACCCCTGATGCTGATTTGATTACCGCTCAGATGGGGGATCCAATAATTGGTAAATTTTACCAGCACCTTGAGGACCCTGAGAACTTTCCCCTGACGGATACCGATTATTTTGGGAAAGAGGACCTAAGAGTGTTGATGAAATGTCCAAAAATGTTCCGAATCCAAGACGGTTTGCTGGTAAGGAAATCCAAAGCTGGCCACGATCAGTGGGTGGTTCCTACCTCATTCCGAAGCCTGATGTTAAGTCACGCCCATGATGCGGCCACCGCCGGTCATAGGGGGTTTCACACAACATTGGAAATCTTAAGAGAGGTTGCATACTGGCCACACATGGGGCAGGACCTCGAACAATACTTGAAGGGGTGTCTTGTGTGTGCACAATTTCATCCATCATCCCTCACGCACCGTGCGCCTCTCCAAAAGAGGGGGACGACCCTGCCATGGTCAGATTTACAAATCGACTTTATAGGCCCTGTGATTCGCTCTGCTAGGGGGAATAAGTACATGTTGACTGTGACATGCTTGTTTATCAAGTGGGTGGAATGTCTCCCAGCCCCAAACTGCAAGGCAGAAACTGCAGCTGCCCTGATGATTAACCACATCTTTTCCTGTTTTGGTCTACCTCAAAGGATTGAGTCAAACAGGGGTAGCCACTTCACCAGTGAAGTAATGACAAAGATGTGGGAGATACTGGGGGTCAAAAGGAAGTTGCATATTGCTTACAGGCCAGCTTCTTCTGGGGCAGTAGAGAGATATAACCGAACAATTGTGAGCATATTAAAGAAGTTTGTGGCAGATTCTGGGCCAAGTTGGGATATCCGATTACCTCTGGTCCTAATGGCCATCAGATCTACCCCTTCATCTGCAACCAAAATGTCACCATTTGAGTTGATGACTGGGTGCAAGATGGTGCTTCCTCAGCATTTGCTCTACAGGACCCAAGAGCAGACACTGGTAAATGCCTCCACAACTCATGAGTATGTGGAGAATTTAAGGAAACACCTTCAACATGCTTTTGCTTATGCTCAGCGGAATCTAGAAAGATCGGCTGATAGCATGAAGACCCATTATGACCTGAAAACTTCCAGGAAGGAATATCAGGTGGGGGACCGGGTCTATCTATACAACTTCCAAAGAAACCCGGCAAAACAGCGGAAATTCTTGCCTACATGGAAGGGACCCTTTGAGATCATCGACAAGATCTCCCCTGTGGCCTACAAGATCCGCATCCCTGAAGGCGGATTGGCAGCGGGGGAAGACAAGTGGGTCCACATAAACCAGTTGAAATGTTGCCATCCCAGGCACACTCTGCAACAACTGGAGGAATCCTCTGGAATCCTAGCGGGTACTGTCTCAGACTAATTCAGTTCCAACCATAAAACATACCACATCTAGTCTCTAAAATATTGTGATTTGCATGAAACTGTTTCTTAGTTATACTGTTTTTTTTTTCAAAATAAGAATGTAATGTTTCGTTATGATGAAATGCATATGCTGCCCCACTATCTCAACAGTGGTGGAAAAATGTCTATGAATAGGTATTGCCGCTCTTCCTTTGTCGTCCTAGGAGAAAGAAAACCTGGAGACGGGACAAGGAGGACGATCCGGAGACCGGGAGCAGAGACGCAACGGGCCCGGGGTACCGCCCAATCTTCCCATCAGGACCGGCGAGGAGAACCGATCGATCGGACCGGATGGAGAAAAAGATGCTGAACTGTGCCATCTATTGGAAGAAGATGAGGAAACATCCCAGGTCTTGCGAGTCCCATTAGTGAAATAGAATGGCCATCGCAAGAGGTGGGCTTGTGGGATGTTTTTATCCACGCATCCAAGCCCTACCTCAAAACTGTGCAGTACTGACATGGAAAACATCATGATGGCCAGAGCTTCCCAGAAAATGCACAGGGACATGCATGAAGAATAGGCTGCCACTCATTTTTGCCGATGTTATGGGCACAGAAGGACACTGCCTAAAACCACCATTGGACTACCCACACAGTAGTCTGAAACCATTGGAAATGGCAATGCTGATTGCCAAAAGCAAACCCATGACTGTTGGGAATTCATTTTTTTTTCTTAAATCCCAAAAAGGGGAGCAGTACCAGTACTCACCACTATCAGAAAGCCGGCGTTTTAAAACAACACCAGATTTTACTTTTTTGTAGAAAACTGAATAAATGAACCCAAAGCAAGCCAAAGAAAGACTTACTGAGAGGTGGATCCATTGTAAAGTTATATTCTGAAGTGACTTGAAGGTTTATAACAAGACTGGCTGAGCTGTGGATTTCAGCAGTTTAAGTAAATTTGGACTGAAAGACACTAAAAATCTAAATGTTTAAATTGACTGAGTGACCTACTTTTGAGTGTCACATAGGTTTCAATTGTTTAAATGTCATAGTTTTAAACTTAGAATCAGCATTCTAGCTGCATATGTAAAAATGTTCAGTTTTATTTGAATGCAGAAAACTGGGGAACAGAAATGACATGTAGCTAAAAACTGGCTTAAAGAGATTCCAATTTTGCCTGGCAACTACCCCCCATCACGAGTGAAACTTGAGTCACAGCTGTGTTCCCAGGCCTATCTGCCTTTTGCTGGCCACACTAAGGATATGCCATCTCTCTGATAATTGAATTAAGGGGAGCCCCCACAGAATACAGGAGCTCTGAACAAAGCCCTGTCCTGACTCAGGCAAATGTTTTATTGGCGGGAGTCGTAAATGGAGCTTCCTCCTGGAAGGACAGGGGAGGGGCACTGCCTGTGAGAGCAAGCTGGCTTGGCAGAAACTGGAAAGACTGGTTTCTGTACCATGTGACCTGAAAAGACACACCCCTGCCAGCCAGAATATGGGTTTAGAAAAAGATGAATAACTCATAGAGCGGACTTGTGAAAATTATTTAAATGATGCCATAATTCTTGTGATTTTTCGGTGCACATTTGAAGACGTGTTAGGACCCGGTGGTATGTTCAGGGGGGTTTTAGCGGAAAAGAGGATATTACTCAAAATGTGTGCATGTGAAAAATCTGACACTTCATCAACTAATGTCCATACTCCTTGCGCACATGTGTATAAATTTGGGGTAATGTCCGATATTGCGAAACCAGTTAAAAAGTGAAATATGTGCCATTTTTGAACCCAAGCCCCCAGGAAGAGCAGATTTGGACAGGGTATACCTCCTGTGATATGTGAAGGGTGCATGTAATTTTAAACAAATGTGTACCTGTGCAAATATGCCTTTTGGATCAAAATATAGATTGTGTGTAAGTTGACAGGGGTGGGTTCTCTGTACCATAAACAGACCTCATCATGATGACACTTCATTTCATTCCCCAATCAAGTGGAAGCGGATGAAGTGGCCAATGGCAAGTGGAGATGGATAGGGTCTAGTGATGCTGCACACACACCCATTTTAAAAACAGATAAAAGCAGACAGACAGGACAGATAGGGACCTTCAAATCCATTTGCAGCTGGAAGCTCTGCCGGAAAATCCATACTTTACCTCCATCAATCTCTAGAGAAAGCTGTGCAGAAAGATCCAGACTTCAAATCCATCAATCTCCAGAATCCAGAGAGAGAGAGAGAGCTGACCCAGATCACTGTGAAGTGCAGAGACCAGAGTCCAGTCTAAAACCTGACCAGATCCGTGGCGAGGCCCATTTAATTCAAGAATATAGTGTGAGTACCTAGCAAACTGTGCAGAACCAATCTCTTAGTTAAAATAATATAATTCAATCTATTTAATCTAAGTAGAACTGCCTCCTAACTGTCACCTGTCATTTGCAAAGCTGTCGCCTGTCATTTTCTAGTTGCAAGCTGCACTTGTCTTTTTGAACTTTAAAATTTCAAATCTGAAAAACGACCTTTATTTAATCGCTCATATCTCCGTGACCGCTTGTGCTAGAGACTTGCAGTAACTTTCCTCTGAAAGCTGGGAATCGTGGCTTTTCTACGAACCTAGAACCGCATTCCTAACGCACTTGCGGATTTGCCGCGATTTGCAAGTTTCTCCACGTGTAAAAATCTGCTGCTGCTTGCCTTCCGTTAAAGAAAAAATTTGTTTAACCTGCCAATCATTCCTGAATCATTGCTAGGTTGAGCCTGGACTAATATTAACTAGATACCACTCACCCTGAACGTCTAGAGGGAATTAAAAGCATTTTAGCATATTTTTCACTTCATTGCCAGCACATATAAAAGCATTTTGGGCCTGTATTTAAAACTCCGATCTGTAGTCTAAGCTTGCTGGGGTGAACTGAATCACATTTGATTGCATTTCTGAGAACTGTGTGCCTTCCTTCCATTTCCTTGCATTGCATAAAAGGGGGGGGGGTGAATTGTCCAAGAAAGTGATTACATTGTCTTTTGCTGAAATCCTATCAAGTTATTTTCTGTACTGCATTTCATTCCACATTGCATCCATTTGAAACCATAAAAGTATTGTTGCTATCTTATCCATCCTATAACCACTCATCATTGATTATGAAAGAAGTGTGCTAGTGCCAGACTATCCATTATTGATTACTGATCAGATTAAGTGTGATATCCAATTATTAATTTATTATAAAGTGTGATATATATCTATATTGTTTAAATTCTCAAATAAACCTTTAACTTGCAAAACAGAACTACTTCCATCTCAGTAGGGTCAGGAGGATTCCAAGAGAGGGGTGTTATATAGGGGTAGTCATCCAGAACGCATGAACTGGACATAAAGATATATCAATAAGGGTTTTCATTCAGTATTCTAGACTAAGCGTTGACTTGGCTGTAGTGCTGAATTGAATCCTCTTACAGTCCAACCCACCTGGACCAGGGGTAGAACCCTCTATGGGGATGTCAGTGTTGGTAGGTTCACCTTTGGGGGTTACGGATGCAGGGCCACACTCCACAGCATCTGATCCTGTTCCTGGGCCAGCAGATCAGAGGGGGAATGCAGTCCTGCAGCCTCAGGCAGTGCCAGCACAGCAAGGTGCAGATCGCATTGCCCCAAACAGGTGTGGTGCCCGTCGACGCGGTGGCCGTGCGCCACCAGGCAATACTGTATGGGAAAACTCCATGTACAGTATGGCAACCCAACATGCAGCATCAATAGAAATGATGGCTCAGGCAATGGAGAGGGTGGCCACAGGGACCGACGGGCAGCACTGGAGACTCTGCGCGAATCTGTATCAATAGAGTCCCAGGGCCACAGGGAAGCCCTGAGGGTAGAACTCCATAACCTCAGGCAGAGTCTGCTTGAACTTGAGGCTTCCCGAAATGTTAGGGCAGAACAGCAGCTGGAGCAGCTCACACGTTTGCTCTCAGCTGATCTGCATACAACACGTCAGGAGATCCGGGCATCACGCGAGGCCATGCGTGCAGAAATGCAGGCAACCCGTGATGTGCTGCATGGGGATCTCTGCACTTCAATCCTCCAGAATCAGACCTTCCAGACCTGCATGCTTGCTGCCATGGAGGACCATACCAGGGCTTTGCGTGGGCTGCCTCCCATAGTACCACCGCCTCCTGATGCAGCAGCAGAGGATGAGCAGAGCGACAGCAGTTTTCCCACAATGGCATGGCCTGCAGGCAATGAGCCCAAGGAGGTTTTTTTTTTTGCAACATCCATGCAGGTGGGTGTTGGTGTGCACCCTGTCCTCGAACCTCCTGGGTGGCCTCCCCCACCACCCCTGGCCCCCACTTGGCCATTTTTGATTTTTGATTTTTTTTTTTACAGTGTGTTGCCTTCTGTGGCTCCCGTGGGCCTCCACTGTATTCCGGCTGGGCACATGCAGGCTTTTCCTGAGTTTGTGTTAGATGCTTTGGTTCGTGAGACACACACCCCTCCTGCTTCCCATTTCCATGGGCTTGCAAAGGGTGTGACCAAGTGACAGTGAATTACACAGTGACGTTGGGCTCCCATGAGCTCTGTGGGCAGTCTGTAGTCAATACTGTGTAGACATCCCTACTGGATATTGTTGCTGTATTGTATACTGCATGGTGTATTGATATGTGCTTGTGCATTCATGTCTTCCTCCTAATCTGCAGGTTCCTTCCTCATGTCTTCACAAGGCCGTCTACTTTGCAGATGCAGTTCATGTTGTATGCAGTACACTGAGACATTTGCATGGCAGCAACACTCTACAATTGTAAGGGGTCGATGTGCTGCCGTATTCAGGTTGTAAGACTACCACTACTTGAACTTAGTACTGTCTTGTTTTTGCATTTTTCCATGGTGTGTTGCAGCATTGTGTTGGTGGTAAGTATTTGGTAATGTGTGCTGTTAGTTATACATTACTGGGAGCATATTGAGTGTGGGCAGTTTCCATTAGGGACAGTGTACTTTGTGACACTTGTGTCAGGTCTTGTGCATTGCTTTGTTTGCTTTCACATTGCATGACATGCCATGGTGTGTTTGGTGGTGGAGCTGGGGAGGGGTTGGGTGACATGGCCCTGTTCTCATGTTGTATTTAGCAAGGGGGTAATGAATTTCGCAGCATAGATGTATGTCTTTTGATGACACAGCATTGGTGGTGTGTGGGTAGGTAAGGATGCACACAATGTAACACTTCCAGGTGACCAATCTCAGGATGGTATGGTTGTGACAGTTGAGTGTCCCTTATGTCATCATCATTGATTGTCTGCTGGTATGTGCCAGGGCTGTGTGCACTCCACAGGGGTGTGATTTTAGGTGAAGTAATTAGCCACCAGCTGCATACGGGCTGCCTCACCACGTGCCCTTTCCCCTCCCATGCGTAGTGGGCGTTCGTGTGGTTGGGGATGTGGGGGCATCACCATGTCCACGGGCAGGCTCCGGCGTGTTGCAACGTTGTGCAGGACACATGCTGCCACTATGATCCTGCACACTACTGGGGGAGCGTATAACAGCTGCCCACCAGAGTGGTCAAGGGAGCGAAAGCGTGACTTGAGCACTCCGAATGTGCGCTCTACTATGCCCCGGGTTGCAATATGGGCTGTGTTGTATCTTACCTCGGGTGGTGTGGTGGGGTTCCGAATTGGCGTCATCATGTGGGTGCTCAGAGTGTAGGCACTGTCCCCTGGGGAGGTGGTGATGGGTATCATTAGTGGGGTGGTGACATTACTCAGTATCTGACATGCATGCATGTGCAGTGGCATTTATACTCACCAAGCAGCCATGTATCGCCTTGCCGCCGAGCTTCTAGGTCCCAGTTTAGGGTTGACATTCTGTAAATGAAACTGTCGTGGGTGGACCCTGGATAGTTGGCATATACTGAGGTGATGATTCCCTTGGCATAACATACTACCTGCACGTTGATGGAATGCCAGTGCTTGTGGTTTCTATAGATGTGCTCAGATGCCCTGGGGGGACGTAGAGCCACAACGACCTCTGCCTTAATGCCAGTAAGACTGAGATTCTACTTATCGGCACACCCACTCCCTCCTTCCCTGCAGCTCTCTGGCCGACTTCCCTTGGCCCTCTTCCTGCTCCTACCTGCAAGGCAAAAAACCTTGGGGTCATCTTCAACTCCACACTCTCTTTCCCTCCTCACATATCTGACGTCTCTAAGAAGTCACACTACCAGCTACACCTCCTCAGAGGTATCCTTCCTTTCCTCTCCTTCCCCCAGAAGCTCACTGTCTCCAGAGCCCTGGTACTCTCGAAGCTGGACTACTGTAACAGCCTCTATCTAAATCTTCTTGCCTCTACTCTCCGCCCTTTGCAACACATCCAGCACAGGACTGCGAGACTTGTCCTTGGCCTCAAGCCCAGGGACCGTATCTCTCCAGGACTGAAATCACTACACTGGCTCCCAGTGTCTGCGAGGATTAAGTTCAAAACCCTCTGCATTGTCCACAAGGCCTTCTGGGGCCTTGGGCCAAAATACCTTCAACTCTCAGTTCCTAAATATCTTCCTTCTCAAGCTCTTCGCTCATCCACATCCAACTACCTCAGGGTCAGCCGCTTTTCCAAGCAACGAGCTGGGGGTAGATTTCTCTCTGCAGCAGGGTCCTCCCTCTAGAACAGCCTTCCTGCCTCCCTGAAACTTGAGGAGAACCATCTCCGGTTCCGGAAGCACCTCAAACCTTCCTCTTTGCCTCCGCTTTCTCTCCTTCTCTCCCCTGCTAAAATCACTGAACCTGCACTGAATCTGCAACTGGGCCACTCACCGATCTCGGTCCTTGGCCCAGTCACTCTTCCCTGCACTGCCTACCTGCACTACGGGACTGTCTCTGTATCCTACAGCCCCTTCTCCCGGCACTTACCTTGCACTTGCCAACAGCTGGCCCTATTATTTATCTTGTATTCTACTAACCATGTACTGCACTTTCCTTGCACTTGCCACCAGCTGGCCCTATTATTTATCTTGTATTCTACTAACCATGTACTGCACTTTCCTTGCACTTGCCACCAGCTGGCCCTATTATTTATCTTGTATTCTACTAACCGTGTACTGCACTTTCCCCTCTCTCCTTCCCCTTGCACTTTTCCCAGTCCCCTTACCCTTGCACTTGCGTGATCTGAATGACATCTGGCCTAGTAGGATCGTTGTCTGTCTCCCCTTGTCCCCCCCTGCCTTGGTGCACCTTGAAACACTTGTGTATAGGCGCGTTACAAATGCCATATCATATCATATCATGGGTGCAGTCAATGGCACCTAGAATTGTGCCACCCCATAGAAATCCTGGATGGCAGCCTGCCTTTCTGCAGGTGTTCTGGACAGGTATATATGCCTGCGGACTGATGGGCGTGCAGTCATGATGGCCAACACCTGGTGTAGGCAGCGTGACTGCGTGGCCTGTGACACTCTCCCCACTATAGCACATGTCCGCTGAAATGATCCAGTGGCCAAGAAGTGCAGTACATTGAGGACCTTCTCGAGGGGGCTGAGTGCTTGGGAGCACAGGGTGGGTGATGTGAGGTTATCCTCCCACTCACTCACCAGGTCGAGTATTATGTGCGGTGGAAACCTGTACCTCCCATACACCTGGTCATCAGGCATCCCAAAAAGGCTGGTTCTGGTCGTAAAAATTCTGGGCCTGACTATCTTCCTCCTCCTCCTGCGGTATCCCACGACCACTGCTGCTAGGAATGGTATGTTCATCTTGGCGTCTGAGCTTGTTTGTTGTTTGCGTGCACTTTTATGCTGCGCTGGTCCACGTACGCCTGCTTTCTGCTGGCGTACGTGTTTCCGGATTACCGCGTCTTTTTTGGCGCACGTATTAGCCCCGTTCGATTCCATGAATACGTGTTGTAGATGCGCGTGTGGGCTCCTGTACTTCCCCCACATTTTCACGCGTTGTTCCCCATTCAGCCTGTTGCGCCCCCTGTTCCGCCTACTTTTGTTGTATGCGCTGCGCTATGTGCGTTTTCGCTGTGTGCTTAGCGCACGCTGTTTGGATATGTGTGCGCCAGCGTCCACCACGCAGAATTTTAGCGCATATCCAGGGATTTACACGCACACGGACTTCCATGAATCGCTGTGCGTGGGTTTCACTGCAATTTTTGCACTTCCACTGCGATTCGCACGCTTTCGCACGCATGCGCCGAAAATTTCAGCGGGCATTAATTCCATGAATCGGCCTGTTAATAAGGCGCAAGCCACAGCATTTTCCTGTCATTTTCTTTCTCTTTAAAATAACTAACTAGTCTTGATATTCTAGCTCAAATGTCAGATACTGGCTCTAAGTAATCAGACAATGTAGATGTCAGGGGTGGCACTCTGGAAAGAGTGGCACAGGACACCCAGGAAGGGTTTGGGTAATGTGGCGAAGTAAGGTGGACAGATAAGTACACACACAGCTGAAGTAGTGAGAACGAGAGTAGGCAAGTGTAGCAAAGTATAAGGTACAACAGAATGGATTCCCTCTAGGGGTGTATGCAGATATAGGAAAAGAGTATTCCATGGACCTTAGGAAAACTCTAGCCTTCTGCACAGTTTGCTATAACAGAGGCCCACGCTGTTTGCTCATGGCTTGGAACAACAGCTATGGGTGTCTGTAACGTAGAAACGAGACAAGGGAAGGGGCAGAGGTTGCCTGACGGAAACCAACAGACAAGCTCTGTACAAAAGGTTCTACAAACAGTACAAGATAAGATACTAACAGACAAACCCAGGAAAAGGACGTCGATAGCAAACTAGCAGAAGGAAATCAAGGGAAAGTCATATAACAGGATAGGATAGCAGAGGACAGTAGAGAACAATGTTGAGCGCTCAGAGGAGCAGGAAAGCAATGAGCAAGCCCACCGGAGCAGGGCTGTAAGGTAGGGAGCCCAGAGGGAAAGGGCTTAGGGCAGCAGAGTAAAGCAGGCTGCACGGCAAGGAGCCCAGAAGGGCCGGGCAGCAAGGAGTGAGCCCTGGGGGGCAGGGCTGCTGACCGTAGAAGGCTGCAGAGAACTATAGAGGGCTATTAGGCTGAGAACCCAGCGGACAAAGATTGTAGGTAGCAAGCAGCGGAGCGTGATCGGCTGAAAGGTAGAAAGCCCCGAGTACAAGGGCTGTGGCGGCGGAGAGAAGCAGGCTGTGCGGCAAGGAGTCAGAAGGACCGGGCAGCAAGGAATAAGCTCAGAGGAGCAGGGTCGATGACTGTAGCAGGCTGCAGAGGACTGTAGAGGGCTGCTAGATTGGAAGTCCAGCGGACGAAGGCTGTAGGTTGAAGGCAGCGGAGCGTGATCGGCTGCGAGGCAGGAGCCTGGAAGACAATGGCGGAAGGTAGCAGCTGAACGTGATCGGCTACAATGTAGAGAGCCCGGCAGTGCACTGGAGGAGGGTGGTAAGCAGCAGAGCGTGATCGGCTTCAATGTAGAGAGCCCGGCAGGGCACTGGAGGAGGCTCGAAAGCAGCAGAGCGTGATCAGCTGCAATGTAGAGAGCCCAGCAGGGCAATGGATCCAAACCCGGAGTAAGGAGGAACCGCATACAAGATCCGAAGCTCGAAGCAAAAGAGGTGCCGGAAAGACTCCTAATGCAAGAGACTGAGCTCCTAAAGGCAGCAGCTTGTATACCGCCTTGCCCAGCCCAGAGGCAGGCTAATTGGTTGCACCTGGCTCAGCACACCTGCAGACAATCGGCCACCTCCCTCTCTGTTCCTGAGCTGGTGGAAGCAGAGCAAATCCCTAGGGCTTCTGGGGATTGTAGTTCCGAAGATGACGAATAGGACTGGCCAGGAATAGATGGTTATAGCCAAGTGCATTGTGGTAAGTGTAGTTTGTTGGTAAAAATAGAAAAGCACCAAAGTCTCGCAAATGGGAAATAAGGTCCATATTGCTCGCCAATGTATGCGCCCATGGCGCAGGCATGACAGTAGATGTGTAACCTTATCCCACACTTCGTCTTCTTTGTACATATTAAATGTAAGTGCTTTGAAGCGGTCCTCTTGCAATTTAACGCATTATAAAACACAATATTTATTTGCCCTCTAAGAATTTTGAGAAGCCAAATGTGATGCATCATCTCCTACTTTAGCATTGCAACCATTACCCTGTACGTGGAGAGCAACATTGCAATATAATTTACTTGGCCTACAAGGGATAACGGGTATGGACTATGCCTGTCATTTTGGGTCTATAGTATCGGGGCACCGTATATTCAGATAGTAGAATGCTTTTCACACAATCTACATTGTTTCCTAGTGTTCAGAGTTCCATTGGACATAGACCTTCACACATTACATGGTAACTCACTGCCATACAAAAACTGTTTCACTGAGCACCTACACAAAGATATAAAGGTGGGGTATGCTGCAAACAGTCTTGTATGTACTGCACAACAATTGTGTACATGCAGAGTCGTGCCAAGGATGAGTATGCTTGTACTTTTTGCATAGACTTGAATAATAGCCTGGCACTAAGGGATTAATGAAAAACAGAAGCAAAATCATTTGTTCTTAAAAATGACAGAGAGCACACTGGTTATGCACTCTCCCTGCAACACTTCACCCAACCACCTGCTAACAAAATTCTTGTGGATGGAAAGTAGTAGCAAGGAGTCAGTAGGAAGACAGAAACATCGAAAGGTGAATCCAGCCCACCACCCCCAGATAGGAGTCCAGAAACTAAATTGAAAACCTTCAAAAGGAGCAAAATGGCATACTCAGATTGTACTTTTTACTTGTACATCAATTTACAATTGCAGTGGAATAGCTAGGACAAAAATGTGTTTGGCTGCACTTATACGATAAGGAAGCTTACAGACTACTGAGCAGGTCACCAATGCAATGTGAACAGATAGAAATTTGAAAAACAGAATGCAAAAGGAACACATGTGGCAGAATGGCAATTCTTTTCTACACAGGCTTGTGATGACAGGCAGCCGCAGAGAATGGCTGAAGTGTCAAAAATGAAAATGTTTTGTGGATCAGAAACACAGGCACATAACAGATTATAATGGAAAGGGAATATTCTTAATGGGATGATAGTGTGGGTTTTTCTAGGGGAAATGTAAATCAGATTTTATAGAAAAGCACAATGCTCATGCAAATTCGTTTTTTAGCACTAAACTATTTCTGTTAATATTAGATTTTATTTGTTATAATTATTAAAAACACTCAACAAAATTGTTACTTTCGAAGGGCAACAAAAATGAATGTGAATTTTCAATGGCGAAATTAATTGATTTACTTCAAATGACACTAGAGATTTACACAGATAACGGAAAGAGCTAGAAAAGGAATGCACTGACGGACATAGACTAACACATATTCTTCTATGGAAAAGCAAACAGCTGATACTACCAATTTGGGATTTTCTAAGAGATGCAGCATTCAAAAGAGAGGGGTATGCAATATGGGACTTTCAATGGGATTTTCTATGAGAATCAAACATTAAAAGAGTGGGATATGCAGTTTGGGCACTGGGTGAGGTGATACTTACAATGTAAGTGTGGGAATTTGGGCAGCCAGCAAGGTCTCTAGACAGCATGGCCAAGGGTTCTGGTCACTGGGACAGCGAGCAAAGAGATCTTGTCACTGGGACAGCTGGGCTCCGCTGGATGGGATGAGCTGGGCAAGGGTCTGGTCACTGGGCTCTCCTAAATGGGATCAGCTGCCTTTCATCCTTTCTTCCTGGATGCTTGTGTATGCCTGGTTCTGGCTGGATGGAATCAGCTGCCTCTGGATCTGGTTTTTCAGTTTTGAATCTTGAATCTTGTGTATCCCTGTCTCCCGCTTATATAGCCAGAGTGACATCATAGAATTGTACAATCTGGCGGAAGTACTCTGAAGTTACTCCTATCCTAGGATAGGCCAGACTATTGGTGTTCTCTCCTCCCCCCGGGTTGTTTGGTTCAGGGGAAATTACATCATGATATGTGTGTCCATTTATGACATTCTTTGTTTCACAAAGCCTATTTCTTGACTAAATGAATTATGGAGAAAACCTCAAATCTGTACTAATCACCATCATAAAAAGCAGATATACAGATTCCATATTTCACAAGGAATTGGACAGTCCGATCACCAACTCTGTGTGATGTAGCATCGCCGTTTGGCACAATTTCATAATTCTGAAGAAAAGCATACTATTTAAAATTCTGCAAATAGCTACACACATGCCCATTAGTATCTGGCATATTTTCACCCAGTTTCATGTCTGTGCCTTTTGTAATTCACCCCAAAATGCATTTTTCCTGCCATTCCAGTTCCCCAAGTGCCAGAAACATGCACTGGGTTTCTTTATGCTGGTCCAAAACTCCCATGAAATACTGGCATAATATTAAATTTAGGGTGCTGGGCACAATGTCTTAATGTACAACCGTTAATTAAATCAATGGGCTGAACGAGTCACTGTGTGGGCTGTCCCGCAAACCCCCACAGCCAAATTGTCTTCTTCCTGGGTCAGTCTGCACACAGGTTTTTTATGACGCCCTTTGAAGCCATACCGTGGGTGCTGGGAATCGGTGTAGAAGGAAATCACACCTAGTTGGTGAAATGCTAGTTCCCCTTGAGTTCTCTGTTCCTTTCTGCGGGGATGCCGGCCAGTCTGGCGATGCCACAAACTTCCACACTCTTACCCTTTCATGTGCCCATGTGGGCTGGTTCACTTGTGGATGTAATTCTCTTCCGATGGGAGGCAGGGCAACCTTGAAGGAAATGCCTGGGCCAAAACCTGGTCTGCTGGTTTCAGAGTTTTTTTTGTTTTCTTTCAACAAAAACCAAGTCTTTTTGGGAATAAATATCATGCACATTTTATAGCAGAACTCCCATCCCACATAATCAATCCCATTTCTGTGCGAGCACAGGCTGTAATTGCATCTTACTTTCAAACAGCATTCACCTGCTTTGCAAGAGCACTATTTTAGATGTGAGTTAATTTTTCTTTTATGTGAATGTTACAAATGAGGTGATATTTCTACCGCACACAGTTTCGTTTTGCTTAACTTTTGCAGGGCTTTTACATTAGCCTGTGGGTTCATGGACACAAAGAGATGCTGCAAATAGTTTCTTTGTAATTGACACAAGACAGAGAGAGAGAGCCACTCTATTGATTTCCTTTGCAGTCATTTGTGTGCACTGGTTTATTTCAAAATGAAATCAAAGCAGTGTGGACTGAAAACAGCATTCTTTGCTCTTCATGGACTTTATAAGTGAAAACAATGCTGTTCTGGAAATGTATTGTCTCACTTCGAGACAATCAGATGAAATAAACATGCAGGGCTGTGTTTTAATGGAGCAACACTTTGTGGTGTTTAAAATGAAAGAAGGAACAAATTGTAATGCCGTCTTGACGGCAGGTCATTTTCTTGTGCATTAAATGCAATATGTTGCATGCTAAGGGGGATGCTGTTTGGATGTCCCTGACTCGAGAACAAACTTTCCATTGTTTACATAGATCTTCAAGGACGTGGTCGTAATGCTGCAGTTCGAAGTTCCGCCCACCTAACGTTCCCAGAAGCCTACATAACGTGGGGGTTACGCGCATAGCACGTGCACATGCAAAGTTGCATGCTAGCGTGGATGCTGTTTGGCTGTCCCGGACTCGAGAACAAACTTTCCATTGTTTTCATAGATCTTCAAGGACATGGGCGTAATACTGCAGTTCGAAGTTCCACCCACCCAACGTTCCCAGAAGCCTACATAACATGGGGGTTACGCGCATAGCGCGCACGCATTTGAAGTTGCATGCTAAGCTGGATTCTGTTTGTCTGTCCCAGACCCGAGAACAAACTTTCCATTGTTTTCATAGATCTTCAAGGACTTGGGCATAATACTGCGGTTCGAAGTACGAAGCAATTGAGCAAAAACAAGGACTTGTATGTGCCTTTCTTCCTTTTGAACTTTGGACTCTGAGTCTGAATATTGACTTCTCTTTTCTGTTTTCAGGTTCCGTCCACCTAACGTTCCCAGAAGCCTACATAACGTGGGGGTTACGTGCATAGCACGCGCATGCAATGTTGCATGCTAAGGTGGATGCTGTTTGGCTGTTCGGCTGCTCGCAGCTCGCCAGTAAGTTCCCATTAACATAGACGGTGTCTGTGTGTGTGATGTGCTGGCTAAATAAATTTATTTATCACCTGCATATTAAACATTATTGACCACGAGATAGTAATTCCATCTCGTGTTTATGCATCACGGATTATACACGCTATAATTGGGTTTGCCGTCTCATATGGTGGTATCCAGGGCATTCGTAACGCTGAAGCCCACTTCGATAAAGCCATCACCCATTATTGTCAACATAAATAAAAATGAAATAAATAAACAAGAAAGAAGTTAACTGGATTAGGTGCCTTCGTACTGGACAAAAAATGCTTGATCGACGATGTGCGAGATATTCACAATTTCTGTCGGCCTCGTTCCATGATTCCTGGTGGTGCAGCAGAGGCGTTGATCGGTGAGCACTCCTGACTGGTGGACAACCAAGACAAACAGGAAGATTTAATAAACACCTCACTTACTGATACGCAATTGATTTCGGGGGTGGTTGTTCCACCAGCGGGGGGGAGCTCAGTGATCTCTGTTGCCGATTTACTAAGCCAGTCTATTCATAATATTGAGCATGAAAAGCCGTAAGATGGGCAACAATTAAATAGCAGCGCCCCGCATGAAAAAAGACATGAACTGGCAGACTCTGTGCCAATAAACTCGAACTCTACATGTAAAGAAGGTGAAAACTTAAGGCACTCAATCATTGGAGTGCTGGATTGTTTTTCACCCTCTAAAGGTGACCGTAAGTCTCACGACCCTTGCCCAAAACCCCCTCTGGCAAACCCATTGGCCAGGTGGAGTCAGGACTCGGGCCTCAAGAGCCTGGCATCCTCGTCAAAAGCCCTCATGGGGCCAGTCCTGGCGCCTATAGCGCCAGGCTCATAGACCATGAAAAACAATGTGCTTTGGAACTACTTTATTGTATTTTCAGCCAACATGGAGGCATCCACATAGCTTGGTTCCTAAGAATCAAGCTATGCGGTCTAGTGTTTTGGGTGTGGTAGCCTAGGGACTACTTTACCTGGACTATTTTGTTGGGGCTATTTAAACCACTCCCGAGCAAGACAACACGCTTTGCGTTACTTTGCAGATTGCAACGTGACGCTCACTGTGTCCAGCTATTCCCTCGAACCTCGGGGATGCAGAACCTGCAAGGAGACAAAAGGAACATCATTAGCAGCAGCATTTTACCTGCAGCCTTCATCTTTAAACACTCACGGCTACTGAGAACAGCTTCCTCGAACCTGCACGCCTCCCGGACAGAATGACCTAAAAGAGGAAGATAGAGGCAACATTAAAGAAAGCAGTAGAGACATTTACAATTTACAAACTGCTCAAAAGGCTCACCTGACTGGTCGCCTCTCGGCTGGCACCACTCCGGACATTCCACATGCGCTCAAGAACACTGCGACCTACAAGGAAGGAAAACAAAGGTTAGCAAAGGCAAGACTTTGCAGCGCTGCGCATAGCGCTTACTTACCGCATCATAGCGCTCTTAATGCGCCATCATTTACCATCGGGGCTCAACCAAGCCAGTTCGCCGCGCTGAAGCTCTGCATACCTAAGGGAGAAAAAAGAGACATATTAAACATAGAAAGGCATGCAGGATAGCAACAAAACTAAAGAACAGCAATAAGACCTACCTGAACAATATCAAACGGGCCGGCGTCAGTGAAGTTACGGGACTGCACTCGCCCATGAAAGACAACGCGCCCCTGCAAAGAAGGGAGCACGGAGAACACGCCTAATTCTACCACAAGGTGAGGAGAGGGCGCCAGAGGGACTGAAATCATACGGAGGTGGAGGGAGGATACTTACCCCAGTCGTTCAGTCTTAAACACAGTCCTCCTGTATTTTCAGGCAGAACCTTCCCCACAGACCAAATCAGGGCAAAGCTAAGAAGCATACCAGAGAGTAACCCGGCAGGGTGGCGTCCCTGTGGATACCAGGTGAGCGTAACAGTAAGGAGAGAAACCACTTGTAAAGTCATTCCCAGAGTCTATTTGAGCATGCAAACAAAACATCAGCCAATCTCTCCTCATCCCTTATTAATCCAACTCCTAGAAGACTCCAGCACACCTCTTCACCGGCGGCCTGCGCATACAAACCCGAAATGGGGATAACAAATCTAACACCGATGTTACAAATCACTTTAAATGCCATACATACTTCAATATCTTTCCTATTCAAATTATTTGAAAACCTAGACTGTAAAATCAGCAACCAATCAAAAAAAATGGATGGCTTGATGTCATGGCTGAAGAGTATTGACATGAAATTAAAAAACCAGCAGGACCAGAGGTAAAAAATATGGGGTGCCGATGAGCCTAATGTATTTAAATTCCACTCATCAAACTTACCTCACCGTACCTGGCATGTGTTACCTAGCATTTCTTCGATACTTAAGCCGGTTGTTATCCTGGAAGAGACGAATGTTGACAAAATTACCTCCCACTTGCCCTCATTGTTACAAAACTCAGCCGTGGTAAAAAACGGGAGCATTGAAGCAATTTGTGTCACGTCGTCCTCTTTTCACATGGCAGCAGAAACTATTAAAAACACTTTAAAGCCACACATAACTATTCCAACAGTGGCTCAGCAAGATCCTAAAAGTAATGAAGTAATTCGAGCTTACAACATGTTTCATTTTAAAGCGTCTAAAAAATCTAAGTATAAGACGAAGCAAGCCAAGAAATCCACAAATTTAAAAAATACAACCTTGAATTCAAAGACCAGTATAAAACATTTTGTAAAATGAGTTACTTCTCAAGGATCTGCTGAAATTATTCAATCAGCCCCTAACATTTTTGTAAATTGGCTAAAAGAAAAAGCAAAGAATCTGCGGATCCAGAAAGTAGCTCTCCCGATTATGCTCCGCTCAATGCTCTGATAGCTGCGTTAGCTGGCGAGAGTCGGAAATCAAAACACTCGCCAGATAAATGTGGTGCAACTCTAATCCCGGTGGTACCAATTGTGAGCAATCAGAAAAAACAAGCAATAACAAAAAATCACCAAGTACCAGAGAAAGTGTCTCTACCCGAGAATGACAAAACAGCCAGTATGCTGGCTATAGGAGCAAGCTCAAATAAATCGAATGATGTCCCTAACAATGATAGTGGGCTAATTCTGCAAATAAGAGAATTGATACAGTCTACCTTTAAAGAACTAATGACATTCCAAAAGCAGACTAGATATAGAGAAGATGAGACATAAAAAATATCTAAAGCCAGTGAAGATGCGCACTGCGATCACATTACCCCGGCCAATCCAACTAATGTTGCCACAAACACATACATTAAAGTGAAATCCAATGAGAATAACAACCAATTTGTGCATTTGAAAAAAATCACTTTGAGCCGACCACTGTTTCATTCTGCAGTGTCGGGTGGCTCCATTCCCAGCATACGATCTGAATAGAGCATCAGTGTTGTCCATCTTTGAGGAGATTTATAGCTTACAAGACATAAACTCAAATGACATCTCTCAGGTGAAATTTTTAAATGATTCAGATTTGAGCATATGGATGCCATCGAGCGTTGTAAGAAATGTGATCTGGAAGGAAAAACTTGAGTTATTTGCCTTGGGTTTTGTCTTGGCTCAAGATCTGTCAGCTATTAAACCAGCAACAGTGAGTGATTTCGACAAGAGACAAGCTGTCGAGTCTGGTGCATGTCTATCACAAAATCATGATTATAAGTTATGTAGAGGAATTCATGAGCCATCCTTCTTTCAATCACAGTCTGCATTGTAACTAACGACTCAAACGCATGATAAGAGCCATGCCCTTGCGAGTTGGAATACCTGTAGTTTCTCACATTTGGCTGAATCTAGTCGTAATATTTTGTCCTCATTCCAGATAATTGCACTATTGGAGACCTGGTTGATTGCTTCTCCGGTGTGGAACAACTACGATATTATATTACATCCAGCCAAATCCAACAGCAAGGGTCGTGCCTCTTCTGGGCTTCTGGTTGCAGTCACCCGCAATTATGGTTTGGAGATATTTTTGTGGGCCACCTCTAATCACTACATTCAGTTAGTAAGAATTACATATGGTAAACACAACATAGCACTATGTAATCTCTCAACACCGTTGCAATATCTGATAACATTTTCTTTGTCAAGCTAGAATCACTGCTTGACATGGTTGCGTGAGCTCTGGATCTTACAAATGTAATTCTTATTTAAATTTGTTATGCTTTGCACAAACATCCTTAGAATTGAAAAATATGTGTGCAGAAAGGTGGCTGACTATGATGAAAGGGTATCAGGTAATAAAATCGCGGCAACAATGTCACCGGTAAAAAATAAATGACAAAAAGGCAGTGGTTTGACCCGGTAAAGGTGTACCCCATTATACCATTTAAGGGCAGTGGGGGTTGCAGGGGTGTCCCCGCCCCCCTTAAATGGTATAATGGTTACAGGGGTTGCAGGGGTGTCCCTTGCATCCTTTCCATAATTGTGGTGCAAAAAACCACACCATTTTTGCCATGATATTTTGTATTCACTGCCATTTTTGCCGCGATTTTAAGACATGGAAATGATGCGAGACCGCTAATTTGTAATGCTCAATGGAGCATTTCCTAAAGACATTCCCCCAAAGAGCACTTGGCGTAGAAATAAAAGAGAGTCAATTATTGATTACAATTTTATGGACAAACTTACATTTAGTCAGACCCAGGATTTTGAAAAAGTCCTACAAGCCTCTAGCGATCATGAATTACTGTCGGCCAAATGGGCATAATATTAACCCAAAACCTTATAGACAAACAATTAAGATCAATAATGCCGGCAATCGATTTCATTGGAACGAATTAGCTCTGCTCTCTCTGCTCCAGAATGGATGGAAAGATGAAGAACATACTAATACTCTGCAGGTATATCAAAGGCACACCAGTAACATTCATCATAACCCTGGTAAACCAAGGCATACCTTTGATCTGGAGGTACAGGCTTGTAAAAGACAATTACGTAAAGATCTAAAATTAGCACTTTACTTTCCGCTTTCCTCACCTCAACAAACAATCCAGTCCTTAAAATGTAAATATAGGAACTGCATGCACACGTACAAGATCACCTTGTTTCAATGTGATGGAGAGGACATGTTAAGAACTATTCAATTTAAAAACACTTCAGACATATGGTCCTTGATTAATGAAATCACTCAGCCTAAACAAATAGCTGTACAGATAAACGGGGTGGCTCAACATCTTTGGATAACACACTTTTTAAAGATGTACGAACGTCCTGAGGGATATGTCCAGTGTCTTATAAATCCCCATCATAGCTATGAAAAACTGCTGATCACTGAAGAAGAGATACTATTATACATAAACAAATCCAGCAGTTCAGGGGCGCTTGGATCTGATGGGTTGATTAACTGGACATTTATGCAACATCCTCAAATATGTGCTAAAATTCTTTTTGATCTATTGCATTGGATCATAAGGTCCAATTGCCTTCCTGAGTCCTGGAGAAGTTCTATCGTGGTGCCTGTTTTCAAGAAGGGCGATTGGTCATGTCCATCAAACTACAGACCGATAGCCCCTCTCGATGCGCCTGGTAAACTCTTCTTGAGGTTTATTCTTTGGAATTTACTCACTTATAAGAGATCTACACGGCGATACTAGAATGCAGGTTACAGTTCACTTACAGGGTTCCTTTACTCTATATATCGAGACGCGAATGGGGTTGAGGCAGGGTTGTATCCTTGCCTCTGCCCTCTTCAATTTCTTTATGTTGAATATTTAGGACTCCTTTGAGGGTATTCTTGCGGATCCATCTAAACTTGCGTCAAGGCCAATATCGGCAATTTTGTATGATGTCAATCTTGTTTTAATTTCGAAATCTCCCCAGGGGTTGCAAGACAGCCGAACGCATTATCTAATTATGCACAGAAAAATGTTCTTTCTATTAATTGATATGTCACAAAAGTACTCGCAAGGAGAAGCAAAACTACAAATGGACTTTGCAAGGTCACTTGTTGGAACACGTACATCATTACACGTACTTGGGAGTAAACCTGTCAGATCGCACACATGACCAGGCTCCCTTACAAGGTTTAGAACGCAAGTTGTCTAGCTCAGTCTCACAGGCCACAATGATTGAAAGCAAATATGGAAAATTCTCGCATCTATCCACCTTGACCTTTTTTTTTACAGAAGACAGCTGCTATCATTTTATATGGTGCCGAAACCAAAAATCCTATAACTCAAGTAATGTGGAATAAACTTGAATTAAAATTTTGGAAACGGTTGTTAAGGGTTCCTGGATGTATACCCGGGGTAATGATCAGATCTGAATTGGGGATAATTTCCCTTTATGCCCGGTACCCCTAGCAAACCATTGCACTTTTTAGAAAGTGCTTTATGGCCCTTCATTCGACAATGCTCATAGGAATTTTATCAAGACATATGTTCAGATAACAGGACTTGTTTGCTAGGAGATGGAGATTGTCATTAACCTGTGCATTAACTGATGCAAGCATTTTCCTTGATGTATTGCTCCTCAACCCAACAAGGGCAAAAACATTATTATTCCAATTTGATTGGATTCAGACACGTAACAAATGCTTGAACCATCAAGATTTTCGCAACCAACCTTTTGGCCATAAGAAGATTAGCCAACCAGAAATTTACTTGAAACAATCTCCATCTCCTAAACATAGAACTGATTTTATGCGAATGCGTTTTAATATTTGGCCCACATGAGAAATTGTGAGCAGAAGGACATTTATGGCAGTTAATGACCCGGATTGTCGATTTTGTGGGGTACATAATGAAAAAGAAACCCTGCAACATTTACTAACAACTTGCTCGCAACTGACTGATCTTTGTAACAATTTCTCAAAAAAACATTAACTATGCACAGAGAGATTTCATCAGATCAATTGTGGCAATCGATTTTTTCAGGCCTTTTGCCGACTCTGAGGATAGGCACCCTTAATTTCATGTATGCATTATAAGTGGAAGATATGTGCTTAGATAATGACACAAGCCATGATGATACTACAGTTGTATAATATCATTTAACATTCCTTATGGTTTTTCATTTTTTTTGTTTCATTTTTTCTTTAAGATTGTATACAGTTATGAAGTTTCATGTGTGTGGATGACAAATAGTTTTGGTTGAATTTTTGTATGTTCAAACTTTTATATGTTTATATTAATGTAAATTCTTTTGATGTTTTAAACAAATATTGTAAAAGTGGATTATATCAGTTATAACAATAAAAAAGACATTTTCTTTAAAAAAAATGCATTAAGCAAATGCAGCTATTCTTTTGGTGGCAGTGTTTGAATTTTGCCACACATGTGCCAAGCAAACAAAAGCACAGCCATTGTTGTGGCCTTGTTTAATGCGGTTTCTGGTGAAGGGAATTTCTGTTAGAGCTAGTAAATGTGCCCCCACATTACGACCCAATGACTTACCTGTGAACACACTGCCACCTGTCGCAAAAGACAAAGTGAAATGAAAGCCCACTCATAAAATGTGCAACAAAACCCTAATGAACATAAAATTGCCACAATGCCAGATCCTTCATTGGTAGGACTAATACTATTACATTGAAGGAGGAGGAGCAGGAACGGGAGAAGGAGGAGGAGGAGATGGTGTAGGTGGAAGGTCAGAATCTTCAATCCACAAACAAGAATATTTGGGATGCCAGATGAGGTGCATTGAAGATACCTCTTCTCTCCCATGCCATCCTAGACCTGGTCAGTGAGTGGGATAATGACCTTGCATCACCCACCATGTGTTCACAACCTGTGATACCTCTGGTAAAAGTGCTATCAGCCTTACACGTCCTGGCCACTAGATCATTCCGGCATACCACAGCCATTGTTGGGGTTATATCACAGCCCTCACAATCAATGTTTCTCCACCGGGTCTTGCGCTGCATCCTAGCACATGTGCATAGGCACATTTACATTCCACACACACTGCAGGCATGGCAGAGAATTCAGGGCAGTTGCACATTTCCCCAGGTCAAGGGAGCCATCAACTGCACCCGTGTAGCGCTGCAAGCCCCGAGAGTCTGAGCACATTTATTGCAACAGGAAATATCGGCATCCCATCAATGGGCAGGTTATCTGTGATACCAAGGGATAACTGTTGTTGCAGTGTAGTGAAGTTTGTGCGGTTTGTTGTGCTGTAGGTTTGTGGTTTGGCTTGGTCTGGAGTTTGAGAGGTGTATGCAGAGGGGGAAATTGTTAGTGGATTGGTTAGTTGGCATTTCTGTCTTGAAGTGAGGCGTTGGGTTTAAGTAATCTCCCCAGATGGGGTGTTGGAGCATTTCTGCACCTCTCTCCTGATCTGGGCTTGTCTGATGCTCACAGTCCCTTTCATATCTGGCCTCCACTTCCATCAACTTCCTTCATAACCTTACCTGCCTTCCTTTTCCACTCATAGGGCCAGTGTACCTGCTAATGTCCACAACTCAGTTTGAGTGTGGTGATTTCTAACATTCAGATAACTCTATAACAGTGTGGTACCTGGTAGCAATTATGGGGCGAGTGAGGATGTTGGCTGGGATCGGCTGGGGATGTTGATTCTGTCCTAATAGGTGTTGCTTGTCTTCTATTTTATTCAGCATTACCTGTCTAGTTGTCGTGGGAGTTTCTTGGTCTGTTCTGGGTGTTGTCAGTGTCCTGTTAAGTTTAGTCATCCATTTTCCTTTCTGTTGTTTCTGTTTTCAGTTTGAGTCTGTGTAGTTGAAGAGCCAGGTTTTTATTAATTTCCTGAATTTTAGGTGATCTTTGGTGTTTCTTATTTCTTTTGGGATTTTGTTCCAGGTTTTTGCGGCTAAGTGGTAGAAGGAAGTGCCTCCAAGTTTTTTCTCAAGGTATGGTTTTTGTTCCAGGCAGATTTTGTTGCTTCACCTGAGGAGTCTTGTTGGCTTGTAGATTGTTACTTTCTTTTGTAGGAATTCTGCCCCTTTTCCATTGATTGCCCTGTGCGTTATGCACATTCTTTTGAAGGTGATGCAATCTTTTACTGGGAGCCAGTGTAGTGTTTTTGGGGCAGGGTGATGTTGTCTCTTCTGGATATTTTGAGGAGTAGTCTGGCTGCCGTATTTTGGATCTGTTGTAGTTTCTTTAGGAGGTATTCTGGTATTCCTAGGTAGAGGCTGTTTGTAAAGACCATTCTTGACATGATGAGGGCAACGATTGTGAGTGTTTTGTGCGTGAAGGAGAGGAAAGGTAGGATTCTTCATGCCGTGTGGAAGAGGAAAAAGCATTTCTTGACTATTGCATTTATGTGTGGTTCTAAGGTTAGGGTGTTGTTCATCAAGACTAGCAGATTTTTTACTAGCGTAGATGGTGATGGTGCGGTTCCCATTTCCGTTGGCCGCGGGATGGCGGTTATGTTCTCTTGGTCTTTGGATATGATCATGAATTCTGTCTTTTTTGGGTTGATTTTCAGATTGTTGTCATTAATCCAGTTGAAGACTTCTTTTAGACACTCGATTATGGTTGAGTGATCGGCTTGGGTGTCTTTGATTTTGTAGATGATTTAAGTATCATCTGTGTAGTTGTAGCATGTAATGTTGTATTTTTTAAAGATTCTGATAACTGGAGTCTGGTAGATGTTGAAGTACAGTGGTGATAGTGAGGATCCTTCTGGCACTCCACAGTCGTTAACTTGTGGGGTGGATTTGAAGGATTTAATTCATACGGTTTCTGTTCTGTCTGCTAGGAATGATTTAGTCCAAAGTAGTGCTGTGTTTGTTATGCCTATGTCTTCTAGTCTTTTGGTTTAGGGTGTCATGGCTAACTGTGTCGAAGGCTGCAGAGAGGTCAAGCAGAATAGGGGCTGAGGTTGTGTTTGAGTCTGCGATAGTTTTTAGGTCGTCCCAGATGGATAGTACTGCTGTTTCTGTTCCTCTTGCAGGTCTGAAACTGACTTGAGCTTGGGCTAGCAGGTGGTGTTTGTCTACTTGTTCTGAGGTTAGTTTGTATACGAGTTTTTCTGGGTAGGAATGTTTGAATTCGGCCTGTAGTTGGAGAGGTCTTCTACGTCACCACTTGTGTTTTTTAAAGTGGTTTGATGTATGGTGATTTGAAGGTCCTTGGTACAGTTCCTGTTGCTAGTGATAGATTTAAAAATGTTTCTGTAATATTCTGCTGACGTTCCTTGTGGGAGGATTGATTTTTAGATGTCCGGGGACAGGGATCCATGGGTGATCCTGCTTTCTTGCTGTGTTTTACCAACATGGCGAATGCCTCTGCTGATATTTCAGGAACGTTTTGGAGTTTGTGCTGTGGTTCTGTGTTGAGTTCGTTTGATTGTGTGTTGTGGTTGTCTGGTCTGTTTTGTATGGTTTGTCGGATGTCATTGATTTTTTTCTTGAAGTGGTCTTCCAGGTTGTTGCATAGTTTCTTTGAGGGGGTTGGTATATTGTCGCGGCCCATTGGGTTTCTCATTTCTTTAATGATGTTGAAGATTTCTTTTTGTCTGTTGGTGGCATTGGTGATTCTGTCATCATAATGCCTTCTCTTTGCCTTTTGAATATCCTTCTTTTATGCACAGATTTGTTTCTGGAGGAGTGTTTTTTTGCCTGGGTTGTATTCTTTCCTCCATTCCAGTTAGGGGTCCTGAATTAATGTGATTAGTCAGTGTTGGTCTTACCGGTTTTTAGGACTATTTTACTGGTAGGTTAAAATGTCAGATTCCCTACATACGGAAGGGCCAGACCCCTGGTCTAGGACCCATCATACACAACAGGGGTTGGTTGTGTCTATAGGATGCAGTCTCAATGAATGTGTGAGCCTGTACGAGATAATAAATGTTTTATTAGGTTGTGGTGTCCTTGCTTTTTCCCCACTCTGTTAATTTATATTAGTTGCCATTCTGAGATAGTGGGACCACACAAAGGCAGTAGGGTGATGAGTCATACAAGACATTTAATGCATGTATTTTGGAATATTGTATCATATATCCCCACCCTTAAAGTCAGTGGGCCTCATCACGAGTTTGGCGGTAACCCTTAAATCCGGCGGTAGCGCTGTTACCACCAGATTTAAGGGTCCACCAAATCAGAGCTTCAGAGGATTTCTCCCCAGCTCTGAGCTGAGGGAAATCCACCAAAAATTTGCGCTCGTACCGCCGGTGGGAAATCCACCGGCGGTATGAGCGTGAAATTTCGCCATTGAGCCCAATGGGGAATGGGGCATTCCCGAATGGGCTCAATGGGGAATGGGGATTTCCAAATCCGCCAAACCCGTGATCTGGCACTAATAGCGCCAGTGGGTTTGGCGGTAGGGCAGATAGCACCAGCGCTATTAGCGCCGGCGTTACCGCCCAACTCGTGATGAGGCCCAGTGTATGGAGTTCCATAAGAACCAGCACCATAAATACAGATAACTCATGGGGGTGAGGGGATGGAATGGAATGGAACCAAGTCACAAGAAATGTGCCCTAACTTCAGAAGTCCAATCCCTGTCAAGAGTGGGGTCTAGTACCCTCAAGTCACACAAAGCATCTCCGCAGAAAGGGTCTTAAGTAGGTGAGGTTCTTGTGCTCAGGAATGTTCCAGAGACGATAAGCAAAAAAGGTTACTGGTATGTAAAATTATGTTTCAACCTTTCAACTACAGCTGCTTGTAGACGCAATGATCAAAAAAGATTGAAATGGAATAACCAAAGTTAATTCTAAATGTTTATTCTAAGGAGAACACAGGGGACACATGCTACGCATTTACTCACTCAACCCCCACCCACTGACTCTGAATTTCCCAGATGACTTGGTGGGTCAGCTGGGGAGCGGGGTCGCTGGATGTAGATTTCCACTGTTGGTTCCAGTGAGAGGTACTTAGAAGCTGCAGGTGCAAGTATTCTTCCAGTCGGTACCAGGAGCACATTGCAACTCTTGGCGATAAAGAAATGCAGAAAGCACTGATGCTGACCTCTTCAGAACACTTCAGACAGGGAAGGCGAGTTCCAGCGATGGCCATCCAACACGGCAACGGCAGGCGTCCTTCCAGTTGCTGTTGAATAATACCTTCAGATCAAGATCCTGTGATGCTGGGAGGCTGAGATTCATCATGAAGAAGACTTGCACCACAAGCTGGCGACTACCGAAGTTCCGACGAAGAATGCGGAATGGCGATGATTATAGAGAGGTAGCTCACTGGAGAGTTGGTCACCGGGTAGTCTAGGGATACTTGCGAAGGCTCAGGATGGCTGGATCCTCGAGAGAGCATCATGACTGGTTAATCCCACCAGTCCAAGGGTTGAAGCACTGCTCGGGGCTTTTGCAGATAAGCTAATCCAGCAGGGCTTCACCAGGCATTGTAAAACGCTGTGTGCACTGTTAACAAAAAGGTCAAAGGACAAAAAGGAAACAGTTTCTGAGTACTTATAGTCTGAAGGGATGATCAGTTTTCCCATAACAAAATGAGCAAAAGGCCAGAGGATTGCAGCTGAAGGTTTCACTTCTCTGTAAAAATTCAGGATTGAAAAACAAAAGTAAAATGTTTGGAAGTCCACAGAAATATTGCAGGAAAGTTTCAAAAGAGAAATTTTTCCTAAAACTCCGTCCTAATAGATCAAATTATATGGGTTGTCCAAAAATGCTAAAAACAGCATAACACATAAGAAGCCAGAGAGCACGCATCACATTCACAAAAGCCCACACCAACAGTGAACTATGAACTTTGGGTGAACAACAGCAGCTATACTGTCTGGAATAATAACAGACAATTGCTTCTCAATGGTAGCTGTGATTAATCCAGGGTATTTGACCCTTGTCCCCAGAGGGGAGCCTTTGGCTTTGAGGCTAGGGAGGGGAGCCCGCTCCACAAGACCCTGCATAGGGGTCTTGGCAAGTGGGACCTCACTGGGAGAGACTTCCTCTTTGGGGACAAGGACTCCCAAGTCATTCCCTGTGATGGCATATAGGGGACAAACCGATGTGCAGAACAGAACCACCTTGGTAAGATTGCCTGAAGACTAAACGTATGCCATTATCTTCAAAAGAAAGAATCTGTCACTTTAAGAAAATAATCTCTGTGACAAACCTGAAGGTGCTTCCCTAGCTAGTGCCTGGGGTTCTGTCATCCAGGTGGCCAGGACACAGCCATCGCTATCGGATCCAGTTCCGAGGGGTGAACCAGTGAGCGAGGAACACCTGCATGGGGGATCCTCAGGGAGTGGGAGTGGGACACTGACGGATGAGACGCAGTATCCCCCTTCTTTCGATACCTTTTCCCCATCAAACCACATAGGACATTCAAAACCACTGCCCCCCCCCATTTCCGACACAAACACTTTCACACGACACACCAGAGAACGAACTAACACCAAAGCCGTTTACCCGACATCTCCCAATACAAAGTCAGGCAATTGATCAGAATCACAAAGACCTGGCAGCCATTTCCCTTCTCCACCGGGCTAAAACGTGGAGCCAGATAGCACAGTACGAGCATGGCAGACAGCACGAAGAGACGACTAAGTTCAAACGAAGGAGAAAGCCGGCAGTAATCGAGAGGGTGGCGAGGAGAGAAGTGACCTTGCTCTTTTTGCCCCAGACCTGCGGAATCCTCGAAGAAGAAAGCCTAAGACACGATCAATAGCACAAGTGTCTTGGAGCAGATGTCAACAGTACACTGGGAAAGCCTATGCCAATAAGCAGGAGCGAGTGAAGCTCCCGTGACTGTGATACCGGCCTTGACTCCAATGCAGAAGAAAGCCAACCGGAAAGACATTTAGGCCTCCCACACCCGCACCCCACCAGCAATGCACTTCATACTTCACATATCATCAACATGCATACGTGTCATCTGGATCATCCACTTACGTGGATTCTGACAGTCAGGTGTGTTTCATGCCCATGTATCATGAACCACGGTGGACTGGGAACCAAAAAGGCCCTGGAAATAACACTCATAGCCACCCCATATCACACTTATTCAACAAGGCCAACCCTTTCCCTATGCAACAATGCGGAAATTCTACACAAAAGAGGCCCAGGGTCAGAGACCTACCAGGACATTTCCAGAGTTTCCTATAGGTGAGTCCACCCCTGTTTACAGAGTCGCTACTTGACATGACAAATGTCAGGAGATTACATGTAAGGCTGGCATGACAGGAGTTTAAAAGTAATGCCACACCAAAAAGAAGCTACTGCATCAGCCTTCACCAAAACATGTACACTGTAACATTCCATGGAGATTGACACTAAGCAGCAAGTTGTGGAGATGTAACAAGTAACACAAACCACATGCATAGCTGATCAAAGAGGCATGCACACACACAATCATGTAGGACAACTCACATCTACAGTGACAGTGACCATCATCAGGTCATCCCCATATTTAATTAGACATGCTCAACCCTATGTATGCCACATCATGCCACTATTGGGATGCATATGTCCCCAGCCATGAAAATGCATGACAGTGCACAACCCTCCCTGGTGGTACTGCTGTTGTGCTCTGAATCCCTCGTCACCTCTCCATCTAACACGGAGCCTTTGCATTGGTGTATGGAGGGTCAGTGTCCAGCAGAGAGAATGAGGACTTGAGTGGAAATAGGTTGATCAGGGTATCCTCTCAGGGAATGTGGGCACTGAATGAGAAAAGATACCAGGAATGACATTGGATAATAGCTTGGACCAGTTAAAGGAGTCTGTCTGACAGATTAGGCTTATATACATCAATGTTTAAAGGAATGTTTACCTGTTTGTGGCAGGCTGTAGCAGTCCACAAAGTAATGTCAGTTGACACCACTCATCCTGGCTACATGTCTAGCCCCCCAGCTTGGAATTGTGCCCAGTAGCATCAGCAGTTGAGTTACTGCCCTTTAGAGAACAATGGCCCTGAAATGAGCAACAATACAATACACCTTGGACAGGGGAAATAAAGAAAAAAGGAACATAATTCATGCTCCCCCCATGCTGCTGATAGACACCAGGGGGCATGAAGAAGAGGTGGTGGGGTCTAAAGGATAGGGGTGTGTGGGAACAAGGCCATAGACATCACCTGTGTGGTAAACCTGGAACCCCATCATGTGTTGAATCCTGGGATGCTGCACTCTGATGTCGCAATCCCAAAGCCTGGTCATCATTGGCTACGGCCACTCATGAGAGGGATGGATGCATGAGGGCCCCAATTGCAACCACATCCTGATGATGGCTATCGTGAGTGGCCAAAGAGTCAGAATACATGGTAACCCTCGACGTCTCCAACTGCATGTTGAGAGTTTCCTGTAAGGGATACAACAAAGGTGTGTGCATGGTTGAAGAGAAATAAACAACAAACTATAATAAAAACAAATGTTTCACTTTATCCAAAGAATTGGCAATTCCCCAAACAAACAATGTCATACATGTGCCAATGATTACAAAGATGTTTTAGGTTTTTTTCAAAGTATATCAGCTAACTAAATTCTGTCCTTTTCTGGTGGACAAGGTCACACAATAAAATACAGAAACATTTAACATGCAAACAATTACATTCTAAATTAGTTTCATCAAGAGTTTATGGTCGATGCTACAAAAAAAACTCAATACATTTATAAAGTTGTGGTTCCAAAACATCAATGCAACAAATTAAATCTTGCAGTCAAAACATGAGTCTACTAAAAGAGACAACACCAAATCTTAGTCTTCTATATCAAGCTCATGAGGGGCCCTAATTAAATCAACCCTACAATAGTTTCAACCATGTCCCTGTAATAGGGCTGTATTTTAACAGGACTGGTACATCTACATTGTCCAAGAAATCTTGTTATTGTCCAGTAACAGGCGACCTTTGGGGGTCCTGTGGATTAAGAGCACACAACAGAAACCAGTGTGTTAGGGGGATTTGTATACCTAATGTGTGATAAAAATTACCATAATGCCAGAGGAAATTTCAGTCTACTCATTGTTCAAAGGCTGTTCTGTAATAGTAATGCCTTGTCGTGCAGGATTGGAGACACCTACAAAAAAAGCCACCATACAAGTGTAAGGGTATAAATATCCCTGTCCCAAGAGTCTGTAATTGAGGTATGTGTAACATAAGTTGTCATAAAAATCAATTGGTTAGAGTACTTGAAGACTAAGTACACAGTGTGCAGCTAATCAGTCTAACAAAAAGGCTTTTCCTGAAAGGCAGGCATCTCCTGGTGGTGGAGGGCCCTTGGGACTAACAACTCATTTGCATTGCAGCAGGGAATCTACAAGTTGAAGAGATGTGATAGAGGATATTGTGCATATCATCCAAGAGGACTTGGAAACTTTCAAGGATGAACAACAAGCAATTGTTGACCATCTGAAGATCACAGAATTCCTGGACACACTCTCTGTATGTGTTCCAGGTTCCAGAGTGGTCTATCAAAATTGACAGAACTGAATCTATCAAGGCAAGCTCACAGGCAGGCCATTTCAGAGTCTACCTACATGTTGCTGTGTGTCCTCAAGAAGACATTCTGTGGAGTATGGGCGTGGGACAAAGACTCATATTCATGGACAGTGCATGGGACCCCAAATATTTTCATGCCAGTAGAAATACCCGTATTGTGTGAAGAACTGCATTCCTGGGACACCATGCATCAAGTATAGAAGCAATTAATACAAACTCTCTATGAGGTGCTCTACACCCATGTCTGCATGCATTGTAAGGACTCTTCAGTACAACTGTATTCCCTTAGGCACTGTGTGGGAACACCCCATACAAGATGCCAGGACATTCTCAAGATCAGTGCATGTGAGCAGAATTCAAAGTCAACCAAGTGCATGCTGAGTGCAACTCTAATGGAAACCTTCAGTGGCAGAACTCTACTTCTACCTAATGGACCATACATTGTGCAGTTCAATGCTTCATGCTGTGGTTTACCTGTGGGTCTTGCCAGTTGGATCACTTTCTCGAAGATTGTGAACTGTTGCAGTTTTATTCTACATCCACCAGTGTGGTCTTAGCTAGTGCATTTGGACTTGCCTAACGTGAAGCTATTACCACTGAAGTTCCAGCAACTAACACTAAGACTGGCATATTTCCTGGATATGAAAATACACAGCACTAGCACCACAGTGACTTTCGTAGAAGCATCAAACAGAGCACAGCACTTGACCAAAGACCTCCTGGAAGTTATATTAGAATGGCCAAACGAGATTTATCCCTGCTGGAAAACTCTAGTCCAACAAATGCGAGCTCCAACCCGAGCCTCTTCTATTGGCTAATACAGTTGCTTCCTTCAATCCATTGAAAAGTTCTTTGGACTTCTTTGGAAACGTAGGCACATGGATCACACCTGTGCTCTACATCCTTGGAACTGGGTTTGAAACACCATTTGCTGTATTGTGTGCTTTATAAATAACCAATACATAAATACATCCTTATCCTGATCATCATGTTTTACTTCAATGTGACCAGTAGCAGTGAACTTGTTTGATGCACCAAAGCCGAATCCTGAATAACAGTAGAAAACTGTTTGGAACTTTTTTGTGTGACATCAACCCATCTCTCATTCATAAGCAACCGTCAGTGACCGAAGATTGTCTGCTGCAGGCTCTCCTTGAAAATAAATGTTTATGTTTTAATATTTAGTATCCAGTGAAGATTCTGAGTGAATGCATTTTACCAAATAAGTAACTGCCATGTTTTGCTTTTTACTTTATTTATTTTATTTAAGTACTTTATATAAACCTTTTACTTCTCAAAATAAATACATCAACAAACAAAAATCATCCCTGACTTAAAATTGAAACTAATTCAGCAAAACATCCACCCCAAAGGAAAAGAAGAAGAAAAAAGGAAGAAGAAAAGAAAAAGAATAAAAGAAAAATAAATATAAACTTTCACACTGCAGATAAAACCCTAAGATCCCGCCGCATAATTGCATACTTATAGCAATACATGGTAAAAGTTCCAATTGCTTTTGACAATTGTGACATAGTAAATCGCAGTATGGACAATCTAACCATCTGCCATCTTTGCCTGCGTGCCATATGTCATACGCTTTTCAAGGTTAGGAGCTTTCAACTAAAATCGATAATTTCGCTATAAGGTGCATTATATTTGACTTTGTGCAACCACTAAATTGATTTCAAAAGGAAGTTGTCCATGAATCCAAAGGCAATGGGTTGGGTCAAATAGTTCCCACTTATGAGCTTGAACCACCAATCGCCAACAGACAATAAAGTACAGCTATTAACTATTGTACCTAAATATAAAGTTCTTCTCTCCATCAACCCTTCACATAGCAATGTTAAATGGTAGTGTTTCGCTGGTGTCTAATTTATGGCAGAATCGACAGTTGGTGTCCAAATCTAGCGATTGGTTCCTGTTTAGCAGTACATCTTTTGTAGGGAGGAGGTTCAGTCTAAACCTTAACAGTTTTGCTCACATGAGTGGACATGGGAACAGTTCAAGGTAGGTCCATATGGACTTCCTTTTCCTACATTCGACCTTGAAGTTCATGTAAAATTTGTATCAATCTCTTGCTGTAATGGTATCGATCCAATCTTGTCTCCATAACTTGGCTTTGGTTGCATCTGAATTGGCCAGTAGATCTAATTCTGAAGAAACAAGCGTGTTTAACCTTTTGTTGCATGCTTCAAAACAATCATTTAGGATAGGCTCGGCATAGCTTACCAAAGCATCTTTTAATATTTAAACCCTCGGACTGGGGGATTGGTAAGGCACTTTCTGTACAATGACAGAGTTTTCCAATCCATCATTGTACGTGGGGAGGTTAGGCCCAATTCGTACCTAATTGCAGGCATGGGTATACATGTAGGTAAGTACAGCACTCTCACCCATTCCTACCCTCATGAATAGTCCACAAAGTTTGGTCTGTGGCCACGAAGACCTCTGCACCATAATTGACTATTGCCATCACTTTGGTTTTATAGAATTGGATTACTGGTAGCATAGAAAATTTGCCAAATCTTTTTAGCAAAATTCGAGCTTGTTTGGCGAAATGAGTGATTTTCATTTTCAGTTGGACAACCTCTGGGTGTCATTCAGGCTGATGTTTATCGATATCCCCAGATACACAAAGGGGGTAATACCTGTACTCATCCTTCATTTAAGTGCCGCACTGGGCTGGATCGTTTCCTCCCAAGAGCCGTTTCCCAAATTAGAATGTTTGTCTTTGCAACATTGATCTTAAGTTTGTTTCTTATGACATACTCCTGCACTTTGTTTAGCTGTTGTTGGAGGCCGAAGGGGGTTTGGTTGACCAAAACCAAGTCATCTGCATAAAGCAGGTGGCCTAGATGTTGCTAGCCAATTTCCGGTGGAAAGGACCTTATTTCGAGTAGTGTGGAACCCCAATCGGAAATATAAAAGTTAAACAGCTCTGCTGCTAAAGGGAAGCCTTGTTTGAGGCCAAGGCTCGTTTTAATACTTTCAGAGAAATGGCCTTGATTGTCAAGTCTAACTCTCAGACTGGTGACAGAGTATAAGGATTTTATAGCTGAGAGTTGGCCCTCAGGGAAATAAGCGTTTTTAGTTTGTTCTAGAGGAACTGATGGTCGACCCTGTCGAACGCCTGTTCGAGGTCGATCAAACACCAGATAGATTGTTGTTTTTCTCATGAGTTCCCTAGATTTCAAAATGTTCAATAAAAAGACATTCAGGGAGGTCCCAACTTGCTTCATGAAGCCATTTTGATGGAGCTCAAAGCTTGCCGAATCAGAAATCCAATGCTTCAGGGTCTTCAATCCCAATGACGTGTATATTTTACCAATAACGTCTAGCAGGGCCTATAGTTGGAAGGGTTGTTCCGAGATCCTTTCTTAAAGGTACAATAATAGATGTTTTCCACGAATTTGGGACTCTTCCTTGTATCTGAGTTTTGTTAAATAGGACCCAAAGAAAGTCTTTCCAGGCCCACGGATCAGCTTCAAGTATTATATTAGTCCGTCGGGCCCTGGGGCTCTAGAATTTCTCATGTTTCTTATGAGCAGAAAAATGTCATCTTTATCAAAACCAAGCACCCAAGGGGATGGTTTTGGGGTTTGGGCTAGATTATTCTCTTGCGCTGTTTTCCAAACTGATTGGAGTAATGTTTTACCCATAGCTGTTTGGGGACTGAGTTGATCTGGATCGCTCTAAGATCTGTCCCCACAGAATTGATTAGTTTCCACATTTTAGCCACATTTTTGTTTGTCATTTGGATTAGCCAGATCCAACCTCCATGTATACCTTTTCAGCCAATTGCGGTAAGCATGGTGATGTCTTCTCAAGGCGTTTTTCATTCTGAGACCTCTAGCTTTACGAATAGATCTCACATCCGCTTGCAGGAGTTTTTTCTCATTTTGGATGGCCCAGTTAAACAAGTGTTTTGGGAGGAAATCAGGTTAAGATGACCGACCACCTGCTGAGACAATGTCTAACAGCAATCTGGGATAATCAAGATCTTCTTTCTCAGGTAGACTGTTAGTTTCAATACTGGGGGCCCACAGTCTTGAGTGCAGCCCCACGATATCATTAAACGTCATCCTTAATCTGTTATGCCCCCAGGTTAACTGCCAGCGCAGGCGTGCATTTTCCTTTCGATGGGTTATGCTCAGTCGACCAATAAACATATAGGATGTTGTGGTCACTACTGGTGGAGTATATCACTTCAAACTTACTAATGGACTAAAAGCTTCTCAGTGACGAAAACATAAAAATTGTACTCACCTTCCCTAAACCTTTCCACGTGTGACGCCCTGTGATGGGATGTCACCAAAAACGTGGCCATTGAGTTTATGGAGATTTCTATCCAGGACCTCTTGTGTCCAGAACCTCCTCTTGGAGTTGTCTCTCACTTTTTTACCTCCATGGAACTCAAAATCAGGCAGACTGAAGTCTCCACAAATGACAATCTCAGCATCCGGGTATGATTCAAGGCATGTGTTTAGGGTGTCGGTGAATGTGTCCATGAACAGTTCAACCCCCTTAACCCCCAGCTTCCAATAGAGATTACAGACAATGAAACGGTCATACCCTAAACCATGTGCAAGTTTCAGAACTGCCATCTGAATGTAGGGATCAGGGTGTTCATGCCTTATAATGCTCAAATTACTCTGCATATCCATCTCCCCTTACAGCCCTTGATCGCTGGGTTCAAGATAACAGAGAAACCCTCCATGATTGGCAATGAACACAACCAGGTTTCTTGTAAACAAATGATGTTTGTTGTACCTGCATAGGGAATACCAAGTAAGTGATTGAAACCCTGGGTGTTCCATGAGATTAGAGTGATACCTTCCTCTCCAACTACAATGCCATGCTAATTCTTAGGTTTGTGGATGAGGAGAGCTTCAGGGAGCCAACCCCAAGATGTTATGTCTTCAAGTGCACTGTTTAATGTTTTCTCCCTGGACACCTTCCACTTTTTTGCTAAACCTTTGCCCACCGTTACAGTGCAGTTCAGTGTTCACCTGAGTAGCTATCTTGGGCTTAACAAAGCTCACACACTCTGAGGCAGGGAGCGCTCCAGTGAAAAGCGTCATGTCCTCCTTTACCTACTGACCTATAGGTCCTGCAAACCCTGCACCTCCCGCTTGTATGGCTAGTTTATCATTCAAACTTGTCAGATCAATCCTTAGCGAAAGTAAAGCCGCAGTTTTGTCCAGCAATAAGCATTTCACATGACTAGTTGCCAGATGAATATGTACTCTGTCCACACAATTGTCGTGAGGGAAAGCCACAAGATCGATGTCCCAAGTTTCAATTGTTCTTAGTTTCGGGATACAATGAAGAAGTCTCAGGATATTGTGTCTTTTCAGGTTAAGACCATAAACGGTCTGAGGCCTGGACTGCTCAACATTCAGGTCATCTTGTGGCTTTTGTTAGAGTCAATGATCTGTCCCACCAACCAGAATTGCCTTTGTATTCAATACAGAGGAGAGAGGATGAAGATAATTCATCAAAGTACATGTAGGTGTTTTCATTGCTGGGGTGGGTCGATTGGCATACATGGGGATTATTTAGCCCATCTTTCCCCATGCTCAAAGGGGTAGGTTTTGTGGTAACCTGGGCAGGGATGGTTTCTGAGCCAATTGATTTAGAAGCTTCAACACGTAAGTTAGACAAGACGTGGCATTTCTGCTCCAAGGTCATGAAAGGCTCGTCTTGAGGTGCTGGAATGGTTGGGACCACGATGATCCATGGTTGGTTTTTTCGCTTTAGCATTTAAGTCATCATTCTCCTTGTTGTTTCGTTTGGATGTGACACTTTTGGAGGTTACTTTCGAATGACCAGAAAATGTAACCAACAAGGACTGATCTTCTGCCACTGGGCCACTCTTGTCGGTAGCAAGGGATTGGGCAGATAAAGGTGGCGTAACGTGGTCAGAGATGACATACTCTTCATTAGCTTGCCGAGTTATATAACAAGGGGAATTTGCATGGCTTATAAGCAGTTTAACAGAGTCTGTTTGTGATAAGTCTGCATTCATGGTTTTTTCCAATTGATCGACTACGAAGCCGAGATGGCATGGTCAACCAATAGACTCTCTCACCTCACCTCTGTCAGATGCGTTCTTCTGAGTCATATCAGGGGAGCTGGGCAAGGATACATTCCTTAAGAATTTTCTAGCTCTATATGATGTTTTCTTCCTTCCTAGGATTTCCTTTTTGGATTTTGATCCTAGGTTGAAGCTTGGAGCGTTTAAAAGATTATTTTGCCAACTTTTTGTGTACAAAGATAGAATATTCTTTCTGAGGGGAAGCAGCTAAGAGCAACCCAGGAGAGTTCAAGACTTCGATATGGTCAACAAGGTCACCCGCACTTGATTGTGCAGTTGGAGCAGGAAGCAGACTGATTTTGGACCGATTTTTAGATCTTAAAGGTACTTCGCTCCTTCGAGCTTCACTGACCTGCTCACAGGAATTGCTCTTATTGGGTCAGAAAGTACCAACGATTGTTGGAGCGACGTGAGTGATCAGGTCCAGTATCTCACAAGAAGTCATGGTTCGAGGCAATGAACTCTTTTTCTTCTCTTCAGTAGCATCAAAGCAACAGGACACTTCTTCAAGCTCTTGTCTGATTTGTTTTTTCTTGTTGTGTTCTTGAAGTAAAGATTCTAGTTTGGTTTTGAGTGAGGTTGCATTTGCTTCTATGATTTTCTCATAAGTTCCTTGGGCAGAGGTCACAAAGCCTTCCAAGAAAATCAGCTTTGAATGCAGCATAGCCAGCATTGCAGAATGATCCATTAAGGTATTGTTCAGAGCCTCTTACAGTTTTATAAATGGCGCCAGCAAGATGTTCAAGGCTGACGTCAGGAACATGTTAATGCTGCCAGCTCCAATTTCACCCTTTGGTTTAGGCTTGCTAGCATTATGATTCTTTCTCATTCACAGGCTTTTGCCATTTGGAATTCTCAGAGGAGTGCAAGATTCAAAGTACTCAGAACTGTAAGAGGAAGAGGATGTAGTTTGAGGTGGGTTCAATGCCGTCAGCCTTTTCTCATTCAAAGTGTCCAATAACTTTGTTGGAAGTGATTCGTCCATCAGCGCACCCTCAACGGTGCTGTTCTCAATGAACTCTAAGTGCAGAGCAGCCTCTTCTACATGAAGATCTTGGGGGGGGGGGGTAGCGTTTTCAGAGATTGGCCATCGGTTTTATCGTTCAGACAGCTCGTAGACTGAGCCACTACCATTCCCTTCACCGGGAAGTGCTGGTGAATCATAAGCACCAATTGGTATTACAACTATTTTGTTCAAGTGGCCCATGACTCGAGTTGCTATTTGTTCTTCACCAGGAGTGGGTGAAGAGTTTTCACTGGACAGTCTATTGACGACATCCGCAGAAGCTCTTGCATGATTTGTTGACTTGGAGCCACCTGGGCACTGCGTATCTTCCACTGTTCGCACAGAGCGAAGGATGCAGTTAGGTGGCAAGGAATGAACTTTGTTTTCCTCTAGAGAGAACTCACCTAGACACACGAGAGGGATGCATTGATTTAAGTCCAGCTCCACGCTTGCAACAGACTCTATCAGGATCCAATCAGCTATTTCATAATCAATGCCTTCTGTGGTGTATTCAGCAGGTTTCCTAAAGAAAAAAACGTTTCTTTTTTAACCACTGAGTATCTCCCTCAGAAAGGGTCGAGAGCTTTCCCTTCAGATGTTTCACTTGATTTTCTTGATACACATGTCGCGACTTGCAATCAGCAGTGACCCCTCTGGTTTCTGGGGATTAGGTCTGGGTCCTATTTCATACAAGTTTCGGCTTGGAAGTTTACTAATGAAGTTGTTAGACTCTGTGCATTTGGTGCAATGGCCGCCAATGGCAGGCAAGACAAGCTTGCCAGACCTTGCAAGGAGGCACATTCAGATGGCATGATTGTGGGCCAGGACTCCAAGGCTTCCAAGTTCTCTAAAGATCTCTAAAGTAGAAGCAGATGGTTTCTTCACAATATCTGCTTCATAGGAAACAGACAGCTTTTCCCATTTGCTCTGCGTTTACATTTGCGTCAGTAGGGGGTTTTGATATAGCGCACTGCGTGGATGAGGCTGAATCCTTTCGCAATGAAACAACGCCCAGTTTTTTCATGAGTGCTGACTCGCTTTGCAGGCGTAGCTTGCCTCTTGTGTGTGGGGGAGGCTCATTGGCCATCTGAGGTGGTGGTTGATTTGCAGTGGCCCAGGTGGCGGCGAGGTAATTATCTAGATGGCTAACTTGGGCACTCAGGGTTATATGTGACCTACAACCCCCTCAGTAGGAGGGGGGAGCTAGTTGGAGTATAATTCAACAAAACCACAGGAGACAAAAGGGGTGGCAAGAGCAGGCTGCACGGTGTCAGAATTGTATCAAAGTTGTTGTGAAGGATTGCAATACCATCAATTAGTTGAGAGGGTTCAAAGGCACACTGGCCGACAGTCACCCTTGTTTAACACCTTTATGCCAGTTATGTTGATAGGGGTGGAATTTCTTCAATGATCAAGTAACCAATCAAAATATGAAGAGAAAAAACACAATGATATTCCCACCTCTGTTTACTCACTGTTCCTTGAGTCAACTGGCCACATATGCTGTCCACAGTAGCACAATAACACACTGCGCACACCACATGCTCCACGCTGTGCAGGTGTTTTAAGGGGCAGGTCACATTTGGAAAGTGAAAGTATAGAAAGAATCGGCTGCTGCTGAATGACGAAAGCCATCCTTAGCTAATATTTACATAAGAAAAGTGCTGTGCACTGCACACTTTTGTTGGAGCTATTCCTAGTGGCGAATGACGATTGTGACCTTGATATTTTTGTTTAGAACAATTTTCAGTGCTGGACGAATTTTGGTGATTTTTGGCATGAAATAGGGATGGCCCCAAAAAGCCTCAGAGTAAGCTCAGCCCCAGCACACAGCTGTTCGGATGGGGGAGCATGAAGACCAGGAGGAAGATAACTGGTAGTAGCAGAAGAGCAGTGAGGTTTTTCAGGTGTTAATGTCCAACTTCCCCCTAAGTCTTTTTCTGGATTTATGAAGCCCCAAACTGGATTCTGGCTATTTAGATTTTTTTTTTTTAGCAGAACCTGAATTCCTTTTGAGCTGCTTTGGGGAAATATCTTTGCTTTTCCCCCGAAGGCACTTCAGCTCACAGCCTAAGAGCAGACACTTTATTCTGGATTGGCTATATGCTGGTACCAGTAACTCTATTTCACATTTAACCTTTTGTGAAGCATTTTATCCTATTTTTGATACTTTTTGATGCAAAGATCATGGTGCATTAATAGGTGGCTTTTTATTATTTTTTGATTTTCTTTACATTTTGTCCATTTTTCCTTGAATTATGGATAATCTCATGCACTGAGTCTGCTCCAGCCCTCTTCAACTCACTACTTTCTACACTTAGTGAGTATGCAGAGGCCTTTTACCCTTCATTTTATGTCACATTTAGGAAGGTGTTGAGGTATGATAATTTATTTATATTGAGCTCGTTCACAAGTGTTTCAGAGCGTGAGAAACCCGTAGCGTACCCGTAGCGCAGATGCCTTTATGAGATTGCCCATCATGATTTGGTAAGGCAGGTGTTAGATTGCCTAGCATGCTTTGTGAGGTTGCCGATCACGCCCTGGTGTGGCAGGGAGTTGGTTGTTAAGGTGACTCTGATTTCTTGGAGACGGTTGATTAGTCTTAGGGCCTCATTACGACCCTGCCAGTCCTGTAACAATAGTGCCGGTAGGCTTACTGGCACCATTGTTACCGGACTGGCAGAGTACAAGTTTGCAGGCTGGATGACCTCCTACCCGCCAGGTCTGACCAGGCCGGCAGAAAGGCACCCGATCGCAGACTTTTATAGTAGCACCAGCACCATTATGAAAGGTGCCGGTGCTACAATCTTCCCCATTCCCATTGAGTCCTATGGGACTGACTTCCCAGAATGCCGGGATCATAATACCCCGGTAATTCCAGGCACCGGAAAAATCAGGAGTCCGATGGACAGCCTGCCGGTTTTGCTGGCACGGCTACCGCCTGACTCGTAATGAGGCCCTTGGTCTTGATTTGATGTAGAAGCAATGACAATGGACGTAAGGCTGCTGATGATGGCCTGCAACACAAGAGGATTTTCAACAGGCACAGCAATCAGGCTGCACTGGTGGATGATTGTGCCTCATCTGCCCCCTCCTGTGTCCTCACCTTCACAAAGTCAGACAACAATATTCAGAGGCCTATCTACCCAGGTGAACATGCATATGTGAATTTGAATGCATATAGACGCAGTAGGACGAGCCACACATACATTAGACATTGAAACTGGCAATTCAGAAATGTGTAAGACACAGGTGACTTACATACAATGCTCTGTGCAATCATGTTGGTAGACATAAGGTCCTGCATCAAGCCAAGGATTGAAAAAGTAGGCAACCATACATACATACAAACATGTATGAGAGTGGTAGGTCTAACAGTAGACAGATGGAGTTCCATGCTATACTGCTGAGCCTTTCCACCACTACATATATGCCTACTTGCAACATATGGAAGTATCCATTTTTGTCATGGTGACAAAACCTGTATGCAGGAAATTGTGTTCTCAAAATCCCCATCACCCCTTTTGCCAGATTTGCCAAGACCAGATTTGTGGTTACCAATGCTCATATTCACCTTGACCATGTGTGAGGATAGCGCAACATGGATATGACCAGTGTGCACTTGCATGACCACTGAATAATTGACACTCTGTAAGCGATATTCAATCAACACTACAGCTAAGTCAATGCCTAGTCTGGGATGCCGAGGAAAACCCTTATTGATGTATTTTTATGTCCAGTTCAGTACTCTGGATGACAACCCTTGTATAACACCCCCCTCTTAGAATCCCCCTGACCCCACTGAGCCAAGAAGTAGGTTTGTTTTGCAAATTAAAAGGTTTATTTGAAAATTTAAACAATATATATATATATATCACACTTCTATAAATAAATTGATAATGGATATTCCACTTGTGAATATGAGCAGTAATCAGCAAGAGGTAACTTATGAATAGGAACAGAAGAATAAGGTGGGAAAGAATGCTTTATATGGTTCAAGGAAACGCAATGATGAATTAAATGCAGTACAGAAAATAACTTGATATGGCTTCAACAAAAGACAATGTAATCACTTTTCCTTGACAATTCACTCCCCCCCCCATGCAATGTAAGAAATGGAAGGAGAGCACACAGTCTTCAAGAATCCCAACAAAATGCAATACGAAATGCAGTTCCCCCCCCATCAAGCTTAGAGGAAAACAGGTAGAGGTTTGAAACACAGGCCCAAAATGCTTTGAATGTGATGACAATGAAGTGAGAAATGTGCTAAAAATGCTTTTAATTCCCTCTAGACGTTCAGGGTGGGTGATATCTAGTTTATATTAGTTCAGGCTCACATTAGCAATGCTCTATGTGTAGCTAGCAGGTTAAAACGAATTTTAGCAAAGGAAAGCAAGAAGCTACTGATTTTTATACGTGGCTGAAATTGTGCAAAATGTCAAATTGCGGCAAATTTACTCGCGCGCGTCGAGCGTAATTAAGGAGGCACTATAAGGAGTAGGAAGTCGGTTCTAGGTTCGTTGGAAAGCCTAGAATCTTAGCTTTAAGATGAAAGTTAAATCCGGTTCCGGAGATACGGACGATTTTGTGAAAGTCGTTTTTTGGATTTGAAATTTTAAAGCTCAGAATGACAGATGACAGTTCTCAGTTTTAAAGATGACAGAATTACATGATTCTAGGAGGCAGTTCTAATAGGCTAAAATAGTTTGGATTAGATTATTTTAAACTAAGATATTGGTTTTGGCACAGTGAGTACTCACGCTATATTTTTGAAATAAGCCGTCAAGGTCTGGTCAGGTTGGATGGGACTTCCGGCGGGTGGTTCTGAACAGCAGTCTGGTCTCTGGTTCTGCACTCAGCACTGCACAGTTCTGGTCTCTCTGGATCTCTGGTCTCTCTGGATCTCTGGTCTCTCTGGATCTCTGGTCTCTCTGGATCTATGGTCGCTGGAGGTTGATGGATTTGAAGTCTAGAGTCCCCCGGCAAAGCGTCCCGCAAGAAAGTGGAAAGTGAATGTCCCTACCTGGGTTTCAAGGTTCCTTTTTATGTCTTTTGAAAATGGGTGTGTGACTGGGCCTAGCTAAGCCTGCCCCTCTCTACTTGTCATTGGCCATCTCCCTTGATTGGGGGGAAGAAATGGAGTGTCAGAGTGATGCTGTAGGTTTTATGGTCAGAGGAACCTCCCCTTGTCAAATTGCACACAAATCTATGTCCGATCCAAATACATATTTATCTATGTACCATATTTCTCATATTATAGGTCCAGTTAACATATTTTCTGTAGCACCAACCATCCGATCCCTGTTTGTACGATGTCGTGTCCACAGATGACAGAATTCTCCCCTTTTCATCCAGATAACGACCTCTAAACCTTTCCAGATTTTACACAAATGTGCACCAGGGGATATGGGTTACAGATGATAAAGTGTCTGATTTTTAACATGCATACATTTGGAGTAACAACCTTTTCTCTGCTACAATCCCCACAAACATCCCACAGGGTCCTAACACCTCTTAAAATGTGCACGGAAAAATCCCAAGAATAATGATATCATTTATATAATTTTGACCAGTCCACACTATGAGTTATCTATCTTTTTAAAATTATGCCCTGGTCAAAAAGGGGTGTGGCTTCCCACATCACATGGTGGAATAACTGGTTTATCCACTTCCCCCAAGCTCAGCTGCTAGCAGAGGCACTGCCCCTCCCAGTTTCTCCCAAGAGGAAGCCACTTTACGGCCCCCCAATATCACATTTGCCTGAGTCCAGGACAAGGCTTTGTTCAACCTCCCTTAATTCAATCAGAGAGGTGTGATCTCCTTTTGGTGGGGGCAACAGGATGCAGCCAGGCCTGGGAAGAGTGGCTGAGCAGGTTTCTCCTGTCGGGGGTAGTTGTCAGGCAGAATTCAGCTAAATGTCAATTTAGTTCCCAGTTTTCTACATTCAAATCCAACTTACATGCAGCTATTTTTTATATATACATTAAATAATTACTTCCTTCAAGTAATTTCAGAATATAGTTTAACATTTACATAATCCACTAATAAAAATGTGTCTCCACTGCAGAATTAGGCCTATTCTGAAAGTGAACTTTTAAACGCACATCCATTTTTTTTTTTCTCTGCTGCCCTGTCCACATAATTACAGGAAGCAAAAGAGCTCGAAAGAACAGGAAATCAGTTGGTTACAAAGTATTACTATAAAAATGAGCCATTGTGTAGAGAAGGAGGAGATGGCATGATTGATTCTGATTGGAGCAGCGTCATAGCAAGTATCATGCTAGAGGGAGTGATCAGAGTTTTGCTGGGGGGAGTTTGAGGAGAGAGAAGGACAGTCAAGATTTGGCAGAGCTGGGAGAAGGAGCTTTTTCCTGGTTGGAGCATTCCTATCTGCAAAAGCTGAGAATTCCAGGCAACGACCCCGGTTTGAGAAGGAAAGGCGATCCTTTTCACTGGGGTTAATCTTCAAGGGAGCCACATTCAGAAAGAGAACAGCTAAAGAAAACTTGACTGAACAGATAAGGTAATTACATAAGTGTGGGAGCTGAGTGTGTACGAGAATGTTCAGTCAGAGTAGGAAAGGAGATTCCGGTGCCTTAATCACACGTTAATGTTGCAAATTGTGTTCTGTTCTCTGCCATTTTTTTTTCAGTGTATCACAGACAATGCTGTTACTGTGCTATTTTATTTATTTCTGTAAAGAGTGAGATCGTGTTTAAATGTAACTTTTATAATACAGAAAAATATTTGAAAGCAGACGGGTGGTGTATTTTATATTTACCAATACAGTGCTGATGATGAGGGGAGATTTTTAAACAATGCAATTGTCATTTTAAGACAGATGTGTGCATGATCATATTCAGTATGGACAGTTGAGAGTGATTGTTTGTAGCATAGCTCGTTGGAGGTACATGAGCCAACGGGAAGAGGGACTCTCTGAACATAGTTCCCTACCGTATATAAGGTAGTGGAAATTACCACAAAATTACCACATATAGCTCTCTGTCGTAAATAAGTCAGTGTGATCGCCCATGGTGGCACACTAACACTAACACTAACACTGAAAATGTGGTATTCCTAAAATGTAGGTCTGAGGTCTCTCTAGTGATTACACGAAAAATCTAAGCAAAGATAAGGGATTCTGGACATTGGGGCCACAAATAAAACAAGGGAATTATGCTCACCAAAATACCACCAACCACGCATACCAACCACGCATACCAAATATGCATGTCTGGGTGCTGAAATAATGCATGTCCACTGTATTATTGTTGCACATGGCCAAATCTGAATACAAGGAGTGATTATTGCTAAGTTATTTTTCGGCGGTAATAAAATACCGTAAGGCCCCAAATCTCCACAGAATACCCTACATATTTATGGTGCGTTGCAGGCCGGGAAAGTGATCATAGAGTACCTACTGGGCGTGGCAAGTGTGTCTCACACTGCCATTTGCACATTAAAGGGAACCCATTTTATAATAGCAGTGTGCCACTAAAAACGAATTTCAGAATGTCACAAAGGGAAACCACATTCTCAGATCTAGTGCAATATTTAGAGGCAAAGTTGTTTGCACATGGGAATTGGTCGTCAAATAGCACGTTAGAATGGAGTAACCGCATTCAGGGTGAGGTGCAGAAAGAAAAACTAGACAATATTTTTGCAGAAGGCAGCATAATTCAGGTCTGCCTTACAAGATTATTGAATGCAGCCGATAAAAGTGCAGAGAAAGACTGTTTAATACGGCTATGCGGCAAAATATGGTTTATTTTAAACAAGTCCCTGCGAATGCAAGAGAATGATACTCAGCTAATTAACAGGTTAAAGACTGAATTAGATGGGGCAAGAAATCAGGAAATGTTGAGAGCAGAATTGGATGTATGCCAAAAAGACATGCAATTAAAATGCAGAGACTTTGATACTCAGTTATCCAAAAGCAAGAAACAATTTGAAGATAGTGAGCAAGAATTGGCACACTTAAAAGCCTTAGTGGATCACATTAGGCAGGATAAAGATGAGGTTGTTTCAGAAATGCAGATTTTACAAAAAGAACATTGTGAAAAAGAAGGTGATTTCCAGAGTGCAGAACAAGAAATGATTAAAAGGATTCAAGAAAGAGACAAGAGAAATAAAGAGTTCAATGAATGCCAAATGCAAATGTGCTACATGCAGGAGGTGATTAATAAAATGAATGGTGAAAACAACTATTTGCAAGATGAAGCCAACAGACTCCTTAAAAAGTGTAAGGACTTAGAACAGCAAATGTGCATTCCCAGGTCCCAGGAGAGGCGGCAGGGTACCACATTCAATGGAGTGGAGGTGAATTCTAGCTCTGCCCAAAGAGCTAGTGCTCCAGTGACTGGGCCGGTGACTGAACTTGGTTGCAGCGCCCTTGGGGGATTTGATACTCCCATTGGGGGCGGCCACCAATCTCATACACCTGAAAACAGGAGTGAATTCCATGCATTGCAACAAGTAGCCCCATAAAAATAATGAAATCCATTAAAGCCCTGATCAAACCATTTAAAAAGGGAGGTGAATGCTGCATTGAGGATCACTTAGAAGCGGTGCATGACATTTTTAAAGCACTCCAGATACCTAAGGAACAGTACAGACAATATTTTCATTTAACTTTAGATGCCCCGACGGCCAGCATCATAAGGGGATTAAATGAAAAGCAGAATATGACATGGCTGGAGTTTGAAAAAGAAATTAGCCGTCATTTTTCTCCTTTTCAGTCATTGCAGGAGGCAAAGAAAGTCGCGTACACAATTACTGCTGGACCCAATATATCCCCTCGCCAATTTTTACAAGACTTAAAAAGAGCATTTTCTCGCTTTGATGTATCTTTTGACTCAAATTCCAATGAGTTTAAAACTGCATACTTCTATGGGCTACAGAAAGACATCATATCCCAATTGGTCCGTGAATTTGACCGTGACAAGTCCCTTGAATGGATTGTACATCAAAGCACAAAACTATATGAGGTACTCTATTGCCAGGGTAGAGAAAGTGATAAAATGAAAGATACTAGACCTAAATCTAAAGAACCCTCAGCCACAGTAATGGAAATCAGGTCAGCCAAAATGTCCCTTGAGTCTGCTCAAAGCCAAGGTAAAAATAATGTGACACCTGAACAAAGGGGTAATCAACAGAGATCGCCATTTCCTGTACCAATGTTCCAATCACATGATCCTAGTAATAGAGAGAGCTACATCAGCCCTAGGTATTTAGGGGACAGACCCCGGGTAGGATACCGGCCTGATATGGCAGGTATGAACAATAACCAGAGACAAAATCAAGATCAAAGAAATGATGGTCCCTACCAGTCATTGGGGACACAGAGCAGATTTGATCCCAGCACCATGATATATGGTAATCAAGATAGGCCCCGATATGTGGATCGATTTACTGATAATGGAAATCAACATAGGGCCCAGTACCCACAATCTGAGAGACAGGACATGAGGCAAAACGTGAACTACAGTCCACGCCAGTACAATGATTCCCCACCAGGGGACTATAATCAAAGGATGGGTGCAACCCGCTCCCCTCCACAAATGAATCAAGAGTTCAGAAACCATCCCAACCGACATCAATCACCTGAGAGGTATCAGAATAGATCCAATCAGGGGGAAAACAACCAATATAGACCTAGGCCACAGAAAGAGGATCCTAGAGAGATGGAAAGGTTCCAGTGCCTTGAGGCCCAAGTGAAAATGTTAGCTGAGCAAATAGGAAAGCTCTATACAGCGCAAAAACAACCTTCCAAAGAGGGGGCTGATGGCCATAGCAATGACCGGGGGGCTTCCGAAAAGTGACTAAGTACTCATGATAACTGCAGTGCCAAAATGACAGATTGCTCTGATATAATTTTGCATAATGACTCTGAGATGCCTAATGGATTAAAAATGAAAGTACCAGTAAATGAAATTGTGACAGAAAGTGCAAATACTTCTAAAAAAGAGGTACGGTTTAACTTAGAGCTAAATAAAACAGTAAAGATTTGCACAAATGAAAAAGAAACATTAGGAATTCCAAAAGAACAAAGGAACAGATTTAAGAAAAATGACTCATGCATGGGGAATACCAGTGAACAGGGAGTAAGTGGGGATGCTATAGCTCCTTCCCTGGGCAAGCAAAGCAATGACCAAACACAGACAGAAAAAGGAAATACTCACAAGGAGGGTACAAGTCAATCACCTGAAGAATTCTTTGAGCCACATATTTTTGAAGAGGCTGAAAGGGCTGGTATCACACTAAATGATCACAAATGCACAGAATTAAAAAATGACAAATTGCTGAATGATGTTGTTACACATGTTCAGTTGGAGGATTGTAATGTGGTCTCTGATGTTACCCAGATGGATGGGCGAACAGTGGCCAAACTCCAAAAAACCTCTGATCATGGAGAAATGAATAAAATCTCTCGTGCAGAAATGGGTAAAAAGGAGGGAAAAATGTCTTTCCATTTACCAATGTGCTTAGCCAAAAGTGAAAAAGACCTGAGAAAGGTGAGCCCTGAAATCAGTAAGAATTCACATTTCTTATGTGTATTAGAGGAAGTTGAGGACAGATATTATGCACCCATCACTGTAGAAGAAAAATGCCACACCATTGCTATGATTGACACTGGCGCACAGGCCACAATTATGTCCAAGGAGCTGGTAAAGAGTATCAATGAAGGGAGACCTCCACAGAGTCAGATCACAGTGAAGGAAAATCAAGGCCCAGTGCATAACTTTAATGGGGAGGAGATGCCCATCATAGGTGTAACTGAGGTTGACATAAAAATAGGAAAGCACAGAATGAAACAAGAGGTATTGATCACATCTATTTGTGAAATTCCATTTCTGATGGGGACAGATTGCCTGAAAAGATTGTCTCCTCTCATAGATGGGGTGAATGGAGTGCTGTGGTCCTTAACCAAAAAACCATTGAGGTCTAAGAAACTAAAATCACAAAACAGCAATATAAATGAATGTCACACCGTTGCCAAAACAAATGATGCTGTGGAGGTATATCTCCAGAATAGCTGCATACCTAGTGTCACTGTCATATTAATGTATCAAGATGAAATGCAGAGTGACAATGAAAAGCTACCTGTACAAATATACTTGGACCCAAGGAAAAATTGGAAGACTGCCATAGATGAGCACACATTACGTTTTTATCTAAAAGAGAAAACGTGCAAACAGAATATTGCTCCTAAAACAGATTCAGAAAAACACATTACCACTCTGGCAGAAATACACATGGAAGATGAGCAACCATGGGTTCATGTTGGTATAAATGACTATTTTAAAACAATAAAAGCCACTTTAGCGCTTGAACATGAAAGGAGTTTCATTAATGAGAAATTGTTGCAAAAAATAATGGAAAGGGAAGAAATCCCGAGATTTCGGATTAAAAACCAATATGTTTCTGGCTTGGACAGTCCAGACTTTGAAAACCGAATTGCAGGCAGATGCATGCTTAAAATTAGCATTGGGCAGAAAACAATTTACCATAATGTATGGATAGTGAGTGGAGCACAAAATGAATTTTACATGGGAAATGACATCATGCACAGAATGTGTATGGTGTTAGATTTCCTTAATCAAAAAATATGGTCACGCCTAGGTGGTCCGGCACCTGAATTTGAAGACAAAAGAAGGGCTTATCATTGTGCACAACTGGTTCCTTATGCAATCGAATTACAAATGAGGAAAAATACTATTATTCCTGCATTTACAAAACAGTTTGCAATAACACTGAAATGCAAAAATGGACAGCAGATGAAAGGCTCTGATGCATTTGTATGCCTGAATGAATCCATAAAACAGCAAGGCCTGGATTATGAATACATTCCATTGGTAGACATTGGTGAGGGATCTGTAAAAATCATGGTAAATAATAAAGGTTGTCAGGATATTCATTTAGAGGAAAACTCCCCATTAGGAATGGCCATACAAAAATCGCATTATACGGCAGATTTAAATAACATGGTGATTGGGAATATTCCTGAAAAATATGTAGATGCCAAGGGCGAGTTGCCAGAACACCTGGACTCTCAGCCCAAAGGAATATTTAAAATTCATTCTGTGTATCCTTATGATTCAAATGAGACAGTGTGCTGCCATCAAGAGGATTGCATAATATTTAATTTAAATGAAAATGAAACAGAAAATCAGCCCATTGAAGTGGAAGCTGATATGCCAAAATATTTTAAAGTGGCAGCTTTACAAAAAGACACAGCCACACAGTTAGAAGAAAGCGCCGAGATTCCCTTACCAGAAGATTTTCCAGAATTTTCCAAAATGGTAGAAGAGCAGATCTCCTTAGCGGATGCATGTGAAAGCAATGAAGAGAGGGGCAATCTGAGGGAGATATTTATGGAGTTTAAGGATGTATTTGCAAAAGATGCTTATGATTGTGGTTTAACTGATTTACATGTGGCCACACTACCAGAAGGGTGTAGCAGAAACCCAGTGTTTGTACGCCAGTATAGACTACCGCTGGCATGTTTAGAATCATTGGCAGAGATTATTAAAAATTTGGAATCACGGGGAATCATCAGGCCCATTCATAGCACATCCAATACACCTATTTTAGGTGTATTGAAGCCAAATGGTCAATGGCGGCTGTGTGCAGACTTGAGAGAGTTAAATAAAAGAGTACCAATATCTAGATGGCCACTGCCATTCATTGATCAGGGCCTAGCTCAGGTACATGGTTCAAATGTATTTACCACATTAGATCTCACCTCTGGATATTGGTGCGTGCCATTGGCAGAGGAGATATAACATTTATTTTCCTTTACATTTGACAGGACTCAATATGCATGGCTTAGAGCTCCGTTCGGGTACATCAATAGTGGGAGTGAATTTGGCATATTTTTGAGAAAGGCCATGCCGGATGCAGCGGAAAGAGGAACAATAGTTTATGTGGACGATGTCCTGATAAAAAATGAAAGCCTGAAAAGCCATTTTGATGAAATAAGACATGTACTTGGCCAATTGCAGAAAGCAGGCGCCAAAGTATCTTTGCAAAAAGCACAATGGTGCAAGAAAAAAGTGAACTTTCTAGGGCATGAAGTGACTGAACATGGGCTAAATCCACAAAAGAAGAAAATAGAGGCCATACAAAGATTAAAAGATCCTAAAAATGTGAAAGGAGTAAAAAGTGTATTAGGGATGACAGGCTATAACAGAAAGTTCATTGAACATTATGCAGAAATCACTCAACCATTGACTAAACTGCTTAAACTGAATACTCCCTGGAAATGGAAAAAGGGCAGTCTGGTGCAGTGGCTAAATTAAAGGAATGTCTTGTAAAGGCACCATGTTTAGCATACCCCATAAAGGACAGGGATTTCTTTATAGAAATAGGTTTTTCTGAACATTGTATGTCAGCAGTGTTATCACAAAAAAACGATTTGAATCACAAAACCATTGCATATGCAAGTAAGGCATTTTCCCAAGTTGAAATGAAATTTAATGAATGTGAAAAGGCCCTATTAACCATTGTGTGGGCGCTACAACATTTCCGCCCCATTGTTCAGGGAGAAAAGGTAATTATTGAAACAAATCATCAACCTTTGCAATTTTTAGAGAGTAAAAGAATTAGATCAGGTAATCTAGCGCAATCCAGAATCACTTCATGGACGCTGGCATTACAAGGTTTTCCCGTAGAAGTGAGATATGGACAAAATAAAAAGAACCCAATTGCTCAAGGGTTAGCTGACTTACATGACTGTGCAGCTGAACAAATACCAAATGAAATGGAAGTAGAAACTAGTTTGCAGGAATTTGAACAATCACCACACAAAGCTTTTGAGGAAAAAACATGCAAGGATTTGCCAACTGTATATGTGGATGGTTGTGCTTTTCACATTGAAAATGACAGTAATAAACAGTTAGTGGCAGGAATAGGAAATGTCTGGTTGAAATGTGAAGGTGTCCCCAGTATAGGGATGAGGATTGGAGATAGGAGCAGTCAGGTGGCGCAATTGGCAGCCATTTATAAAGCAATTGCTACTGCAGTTGATAAAAAGTTCAGTGAAATTGTCCTGGTGACTGATTCTGACTATGCACGGAATAGTTTTGTGGAGTATTTGCCTGGTTGGAAAGCAAGAGGCATGGTTACATATAACAAAAAGCCACTTAAGCATGGAAAAATGATACAAGCCATAGACAAATTGGTGTCAGAGAATAAGTTAACAATATACTGGAGAAAAATTTGTGGGCATTTAAAAACACCAGGAGAGGATAAGGAGGGAAATGTTAAGGCAGACCACTTGGCTAAGATTGGGGCTGTGATGGGAGAATTGCTACCTATTGATTATTTAATGGGTGAAATACAAATTGATGCAGTCACACGTTCTAAAGCACCAAAGGAGATAGATCAACCGGTGGTGCAGTGGAGTCATGACACGCCAGACCAAGATTTGATTGAGGCACAAAAGAATGATCAAATTTTGGGAATCTATTATAATCATTTGATAGACCCCAAACAAAATCCTTTAACATAAAATGATTGTATGGGAAAAGAAGAGTTGAGGGTGCTATTAAAGAACAAAACACAAATTAGATTACAGGATGGACTCATGATTAGAGAGTCCATAATAGGACAAATATAGTGGGTAGTACCCCTTTCATTCAGAGGACTAATGCTACACCATGCACATGATGCCATAACCGCAGGCCATAGAGGTTCACAAAAAACATTAGAAATACTAAAAGATTATGCTTACTGGCCACATATGTCCCAAGATGTGGAATTATATACTAGAGGATGTCTAGTATGCGCCCAATTTAAACCTGCTTCACCAATGCATAGAGCACCATTGATGAAAAGAGGCCTACCTCTCCCATGGTCAGATTTGCAAATAGACTATGTGGGTCCTTTAAAAAGGTCGAGCAGGGGACACCGTTATATTTTGAGTGTGGTATGTTTGATGTCGAAGTGGATTGAATGCATTCCTGCACCAGATTGTAGTGCGCAAACAGCAGCCACATTGCTGGTGAACCATGTGTTCTCAAGGTTTGGGTTGCCACAAAGAATTGAGTCAGACAGAGGAAGTCATTTCACAAGTACTCTAATGAGTAAGGTATGGCAAATACTAGGTGTGAAAAGGAAACTACATATCGCATATCGGGCGGAGTCTTCAGGTACAGTTGAAAGAAGCAATAGGTCTGTTGTGGATATTTTAAAGAAATTTGTGGCAGAAGCAGGTTCCAGCTGGGATTTACGTTTACCGTTGGTTTTGATGGCAATCAGGTCGACTCCTGCCAAAGCAACAGGTGTTAGCCCCCATGAGGTCTTAACAGGTAGGAAAATGGTGTTACCACAACACCTACTATACAGAACACATGAGCAAACCCTTGTGAGTGCATCCACAGTTCATGAATATATTGATGAACTGAGGAGGCATTTGCAACATGCATTTGCTTTTGTGCAGAGAAATCTGGGAAGAGCTGCTGACAGTGAAAAATCTTATTATGATAAAAAGACATCAGTAAAGGAATACAGTGTAGGGGATCAGGTGTACAAGTTTCATTTTGGAAAAAGTAAACAGAGAAATTCTAAATTTCTAGCAGCCTGGCAGGGGCCATTTCGAATTATAGATAAGGTCTCTCCTGTGGTTTATAAAATTTTGAAAAATGAAGGTGAAACAGCAATAGAGCAGTTTGTCCATGTAAATCAAATCAAACCATGCCATCCCAGACATGAGATCAGGCAGCTTGAGCATGTAGAAACAGATAAAGTCCCTTGAACACAAAAAGAGAAAATAAATGGGTACAATCTGGAGGCAGTGACAAAGGAGTTAAAAAGTTGATTGTTATGATGGCACATAGAAACTGTAGTATATGTAAAAATATATAATATAAAATAAATAAATAAATAAATAAATAAATAAATAAATGCACATATAACGGAAGCTCATGGTTGGTGTGCAGAGAGAAAATGTGTTAAATATTGAATGCTGTTTATGTGTGCTTGTTTTCTTTTAACTTGTGTTTAATTTCAGAAAAAAAAAAACAAAATATTTTTACCAAGCATGTTTTATTTTTGGCAAAAGGGTGAAGTTAGTATTGTGCTATGTACTTAATTTGTTTATTTTCTATTTGATTTAGAAAATTAACATTATTTGGTCGGAGGTTCCGGGATCAGAGGCCACGGGAGACGATGGAGTCCTGGAGTCCCCTGTATGAAGACCAAAAGATGCCTGCCTCCAGGTGGAGGTGAAGACAAGATAACCAGAATGCTAAAAAAGATGACTCCTATGGATCTAAGATTGCCAAGATGAAAGTGTAATCGAATGAACCAAATAACATCGCTGGTCGGGACATATCAGAGGCAGACAAGAGTGCTGACATATGGAGTTCCACGTATTTATTACTTTAATTATTTATTTTAATTTGTTATATTAATTATTTGTTTTGGTTAGTTGTTTTATTTCATTGTTGTATTGACTTGAAAAATCTAAACTTAGAGTAATGCCACTTCCACTGAGAAGGCAAATGTAGAACATTTTGTAAACTAATGAACTCAGATGAATACTGTATTGATTGCAACTTTTTCATTGATGCACATGAATATTCATTTTATTGGATTGATATATTGTGAAAAGAAGAAAAAGAAAAAATTGTTTTTAGGAATTGGCTTGGATCGTAGCCAGATTCTAAAAACAAAAGGAGGGTATGTAAGGATATTTGGCGTGTTACAGCACAGAGTACTGCACTACTGCACAGGTAGCAAACAGCACAGAGTACAGCACTACTGCACAGGTAGAAAATTTTTTGCAGCACCACCACAAGGGTGCGGTGCATTGCTATATGTGTTACCAGATTAACAAGGAAAGACAGGCTATTCAGTCAAAAACGATTTTAACATATAAGATGCAAATCTATTTTTACAGTTAAAAGCACACGTGCACATTCAAAAATGCACACTATTTTTTCACCTGAAATGCCTATGGTGCGAGAGACACATTTGAAAATTAATAACTAACATTACTCATAACTAACCTGACTAATGAAACTAAAGTTAACATAATCCACTAATAAAAATGTGTCTCCACTGCAGAATTAGGCCTATTCTGAAAGTGAACTTTTAAACGCACATCCATTTTTTTTTTCTCTGCTGCCCTGTCCACATAATTACAGGAAGCAAAAGAGCTCGAAAGAACAGGAAATCAGTTGGTTACAAAATGAGCCATTGTGTAGAGAAGGAGGAGATGGCATGATTGATTCTGATTGGAGCAGCGTCATAGCAAGTATCATGCTAGAGGGAGTGATCAGAGTTTTGCTGGGGGGAGTTTGAGGAGAGAGAAGGACAGTCAAGATTTGGCAGAGCTGGGAGAAGGACCTTTTTCCTGGTTGGAGCATTCCTATCTGCAAAAGCTGAGAATTCCAGGCAATGACCCCGGTTTGAGAAGGAAAGGCGCTCCTTTTCACTGGGGTTAATCTTCAAGGGAGCCACATTCAGAAAGAGAACAGCTAAAGAAAACTTGACTGAACAGATAAGGTAATTACATAAGTGTGGGAGCTGAGTGTGTACGAGAATGTTCAGTCAGAGTAGGAAAGGAGATTCCGGTGCCTTAATCACACGTTAATGTTGCAAATTGTGTTCTGTTCTCCGCCATTTTTTTTTCAGTGTATCACAGACAATGCTGTTACTGTGCTATTTTATTTATTTCTGTAAAGAGTGAGATTGTGTTTAAATGCAACTTTTATAATACAGAAAAATATTTGAAAGCAGACGGGTGGTGTATTTTATATTTACCAATACAGTGCTGTTGATGAGGGGAGATTTTTAAACAATGCAATTGTCATTTTAAGACAGATGTGTGCATGATCATATTCAGTATGGACAGTTGAGAGTGATTGTTTGTAGCATAGCTCGTTGGAGGTACATGAGCCAACGGGAAGAGGGACTCTCTGAACATAGTTCCCTACCGTATATAAGGTAGTGGAAATTACCACAAAATTACCACATATAGCTCTCTGTCGTAAATAAGTCAGTGAGATCGCCCATGGTGGCACACTAACACTAACACTGAAAATGTGGTATTCCTAAAATGTAGGTCTGAGTTCTCTCTAGTGATTACACGAAAAATCTAAGCAAAGATAAGGGATTCTGGACATTGGGGCCACAAATAAAACAAGGGAATTATGCTCACCAAAATACCACCAACCACGCATACCAACCACGCATACCAAATATGCATGTCTGGGTGCTGAAATAATGCATGTCCACTGTATTATTGTTGCACATGGCCAAATCTGAATACAAGGAGTGATTATTGCTAAGTTATTTTTCGGCGGTAATAAAATACCGTCAGGCCCCAAATCTCCACAAAATACCCCACAGTACTGCACAGTTTTATGGTAGGGCTTGGATGCATGGGTAAAAACATCCCACAAGCCCCCCCCTCTTGTGATGGCCGTTCTGAACTTTCACTGATGGAACTCGCAAGATCTGGTTCGCCTCATCTTCTTTCAATTCCGTAGATGGCACAGTTCAGCATCTTTTCCTCCCTCCAGTCGATCAATCAGTTCTCCTTGCTGGTCCTGATGGGAGGATTGGGCGGTACCCCGGGCCCCTCGGATCTCCGCTCCCGGTCTCCGGTCATTCTCCTTGGTCAGTCTCCATGGTTTCCTCTCTCCTAGGATGAGAAAGCAAAAGCGTCAATACCTATTCATAGACATTTCTCCCCCACTATTGATATAGTGGCGCGACATATACATTTTAGAAATCAGAAGATATGAACATATACATTTTTTTTTAATTAGGAGACAAGAACATATATATACAAGAATCACAAAATTTTATATGCTATATGTGGAATATTTTAAGGTTGGAACTGAATTACTCTGGAGCGGCCCCCTCTGGGATTCCAGTGGATTCCTCCAGTTGTTGCAGAGGGTGCCTGGGATGGCAACACTTCAGCTGATTAATAGGGACCCACTTATCTTCCCCTTCTGCCAAATTACCTTTGGGGATGCGGATTTTGTAGGCAACAGGGGAGATCTTGTTTGGCCTGGTTCCTTTGGAAATTGTATGGATAGACCCGGCCTCCCACATCATATTCCTTCCTGGTGGTTTTCAAATCATAGTGCTTTTTCATACTCTCAGCTGATCTTTCTAGATTCCGCTGAGCATAAGCAAAAGCATGCTGAAGGTGTTTCCTTAAATTCTCCACATACTCATGAGTTGTGGAGGCATTTATCAGTGTCTGCTCTTGGGTCCTGTAGAGCAGATGCTGGGGAAGCACCATCTTGCGTCCAGTCATCAACTCAAATGGTGACATTTTAGTTGCAAATGAAGGGGTAGATCTGATGGCCATTAGGACCAGAGGTAATCGGATATCCCAACTTGGCCCAGAATCTGCCACAAACATTTTTAATATGCTCACAATGGTTCGGTTGTATCTCTCCACTGCTCCAGAAGAAGCTGGCCGGTAGGCAATATGTAACTTCCTTTTGACCCCCAGTATCTCCAACATCTTTGTCATTACCTCGCTGGTGAAATGGCTACCTCTGTCTGACTCAATCCTTTGAGGTAGACCAAAACGGGAAAAGATGTGGTTAATCATCAGGGCAGCTGCTGTTTCTGCCTTGCAGTTTGGGGCCGGGAGACATTCCACCCACTTGGTAAACAAGCATGTAACTGTCAACATGTACTTGTTTCCTCTAGACGAGCGAATTACAGGGCCTACAAAGTCGATTTGCAAATCTGACCATGGCAGTGTCATTCCCCTCTTTTGGAGGGGCACCCGGTGTGTGAGGGATGTTGGCTGAAATTGTGCACACACAAGACACCCCTTCAAGTATTGGTCGAGGTCCTGCCCCATGTGTGGCCAGTATGCAATCTCTCTTTAGATCTCAAGTGTTGTGTGAAACCCCCTATGACCGGCGGTGGCCGCATCATGGGCGTGACAACATCAAGCTTCGGAATGAGGTAGGAACCACCCACTGATCATGGCCAGCTTGGGATTTCCTTACCAACAAACCGTCTTGGATTCGGAACATTTTTGGACATTTCATCACCACTCTTAGGTCCTCTTTACCAATGTAATCGTTATCCGTCCGGGGAAAGTTCTCAGGGTCCTCAATGTGTTGTTAAAACTTACCAATTATTGGATCCCCCTTCTGAGCTGTAATCTAATCAGCATCAGGGTCTCCTTACTCCATTGTGCAGTTGAAAGATCATTGTGAACATTTGTCTGGGACCTAGTGATAGCAGTGACCTGGATTTCCCCCAAAAGGGACTCTATTTCGATTAGATCCCCTTGGATGACCCCAGTTTTGGCCAGCTGATCAGCTAAGTCATTTCCAGTTTTGTCTGGTCCCTCTACTTTGGAATGACCCTTGATCTTTTTCCAGTAGATGGTCACCCCATTCGATGTGACCAGATCATCAATGTTTTGAATTAACTTCCCATGTTTCAAGGGTTTGTTATTGGCACATAACATGCCTCTGGTTTTCCAGTTAACCAGGTGCTCCACGAACCCGTTCCGTACATAATCCGAATCTGTAATTATGACCAGTTCGTTGAGTTGATGTTGGACAGCAGCGAGGATGGCCTGATGCACAGCCATCAATTCTGCAACCTGACTACTTCGGTGACCAATTTTGTACCCAGCGGAGGGTTCTGGGAACTCCTTCACCCATGCATTCCCTACACCGGCCACCAGTTCTTTCTCCCTGTTGTTGTCAACATGGTAAGAGCACCCATCCACATAGACAGTAGGCATTCCCTCACACTTGTCTTCTTCAAAGACTTTGCGTGGGGAATTAAGGTATGCCTCCATGTTGTCCTTGATTTTTAGACTTTCGTCCTCGCGACAGTTTTCTCTGGCACAATCATGCAAGTCAGCCAGGCCTTGTGCGAGGGGACTCTTCTTGTTTTGGCCATATCTGACCTCCACAGGAAAACCTTGCATTGACAAAATCCAGGAAGTAATTCGAGAATTACTCACATTTCCGGCCCAGATTCTGTCACTTTGGAGATATTGCAGAGGCTGGTGTGGAGTCTCCACTATGATGTGTTCCCATGGATAAACGGGCGGTAATTCTTCAATGCCCACACCGTTGCCAGGAGTGCCTTCTCACAATCGTTGAATTTTTCCTCCACAGAGGATAAAGTTTTGCTCGCATAGGAGATTACTTTATTGACCTTGTCATGCTTTTTGTATAATACTGCCGTCAAGTACGTATTAGAGAACCCTGTCTCCAGGAAGAACTCCTTGTTTCTGACAGGGTAAGCTAGGCAAGGCGCTTGTGAGAGACTTCTCTTGAGTTGTCTTACTGCCTCGGATTGTTCTGGACCCCATTCCCATTTGACCCCCCCTTCAAGAGATGAATCAGGGGTCTGGTGATCTCTGCGTAGCCCTCAATGAACTTTCTGCTGTAATTAGTCAGTCCAAGGAGGCTCCTTAGTTCCCGCAGAGTTGTGGGATCTTTCAGTTTCTGGAGTGCTTCCACTTTCTTTTCCTGGGGACAGAGACCCTGAGGATTAATCTCATGCACCAAGAAATTAACACGGGTTCTACACCACTGTGCTTTCTGAAAGGAATGTTTTGCTCCAGCGGCCCTCAACTGTGTCAGAACATAACAGATCTCTGCTATGTGTTCCTCCACAGATGAAATTTTGATGAGGACATCATCTACATAAGCCAGGTTACCCCTCGCACCCAGGTCGGGCATGGCCTTATGTAGGAAAATGTTGAATTCATTGCCGGAGTTGAGGTATCCGAAGGGAGTCTGGGTCCATGTGTCCTGCTGGCCCCCAAAGGTAAAAGCCAGTTTGTATTGGTCCTCCCTACTGACAGGCACGGTCCAGTATCCATTGGTCAGGTCTATTGCAGTGAATACCTGTGACCCCTGGATCTGGGCCAGCCCTTGGTCAATGTAGGGCAGAGGCCATCGGGAAGTATGGACCCGTTTGTTGAGCTCCCTAAGGTCAGCACATAGTCTCCACTGGCCGTTTGGCTTCAATATTCCCAGCACCGGATTATTGAAGGTGCTGTGGACTGGACGGATTATTCCCCGGGACTCAAGGTTCTTAATTATTTCAGTAAGGGACTCCATGGATGCGAGAGGCAAGCGATATTGCTTCACAAACACTGGAGTCATGCCAGGGTCCGTGGGAATTGTTGTTGTGTGGATGTCGGTGCGACCACAGTCATATGAGTCTACCGCAAAGAGATCTTGGAAATCCAAGAAAACTTGTTTCAACTTTTGCTTCTGTTCCAGAGTCACGAAGGCATCAGCTAGGTTGACTTTCTCTTCCACCATCTGCCTGAAACCTGGAAAGACTTCTGGTTTGGCTATCTCTGCGGCCTCCTCCAGCTGGGTGGAGAAGTCCCTGGTCACAGTGCTGATTTGGACTGGAGGCTTCAGGTGGGAAAGGCAGCCCACATGGACCTGGAAAATCACCTTGTCCCCTCTGAAGTCACAAGTCACATCTTCCTTACCATAAGGGCAAGAAGTGTACACCAGGAAGTTCCCCTCATGCCGGGTGAAAATCCTGTCTGGTGTTGTATTGTCCTCACTGTCACTGTCAAAACAGTCCTTGGGGATCGGTCCTAACAGTTCATTTTCTAAATCAATGGAGAAATGTCAGTCATCAACCGCCATTCCAATAATGGTGCGTGCGGCTAGAGTAATACTCTTTAAGTCGCTGTTATCCACCTCTAATGGAATGATGTCACGTTCTTTGTTGACTAATGGTGTTGGGTTTACTCCTAACCCTTGCTGTTGGAGAGAAGCATTTAGATGAATATAAGCATCAGGGTTTTTCAATTTTTGTCCTCTTTTAACTTTCACTTCCAGGGAGAATTGTCGGGTCCTTTCTGGGATGGTGACTTCCAATTTAACCTGCATTTCAACTGCATACGGTAGCAATTGAGCTGACCTAAATTCTTTTTCTTGATCGTCAAAGCCCATGGGATTATCCGCTAATCGGGACTGAGCATACACCTGCTTGGCAGGAGATGTTTCGAATTGGGTGCTTCCAGGTCCATTTCCCATTTGTCTATCAGTTTGAATGTGGGAATGGCTGGATATTTTGGGAGTTGACGGAACATGGCTTCGCTGATGAAGCTCTTACCTTTGTTCACACACACTCGGGCGAGAACAGAGTCCTTCCCATCATTTAACTGAACAGGGATGAACAACTGCTCTCCAATTTGCTGAATATCAGCCAGGCTCTGAGCTGATTTCACGTCTTTCTGGACTATAGGAGTGGGAGTGTCTGATTGTGGATTGGTAAAGAATTTCAGAGTATCTCCTTCCAGTGTGGAATACCACTGTCAGGAACCGGAGATTGTGGAAGCGCTGGAAGCTATGATCAACGCGCGCTCCAGTCCTCACCCAAGATGGCCGCCGTACCTTTAAGAGGCTGGCTCCTCCCACAAGCCGGTGCGTTGTATCTGTTTGTCAACGCTCGGTTCGTGTGTTGGAGTTTGTTCTGTGGATCTTTCCGTTCCTACAGCGAACTTACTTTCCGCCTTGAATCCTACCCTTGTCTCTCTCCTCCTTCCTGCCCGTGCCTCTTTTGTCCGTTTGTTCTCTTGGCTCTCCGCCTTATCTTCTTTTTCCTTCTACTCACGGTGTCTCAGCGCCGCCTGGTTCTGTGCCTTTGCCCTTAGTTTGTCTTCCTTAGCTCTCGTTCCATTCGCTACTCTGCCTTTCCTTTATTATTTCGTTTTGTATTGTAGGCGCCGGTATTTCATACTTCTATCGGTGCTGCCTTTGCCTTTCACTTGTTGGGTCCTTGTTGCTCAGACTACACCCTGGGAACCTTTAGCTCTTGCTTTATTGGACTATCTCTGTATACATTTCTATTTCCTTTCAGTCAGCCTTTCACAACCTGCTCAGGATATTCTTTTCGCCCTAATCCTTTTATATCATCTTCTGTCAGTTATCACGTGGTGTTGCCTTTTCTCCTTATACCCTTTACTCATCTCAGCATTCAATTTGGAGAACTTCTGGTTTTCTCTTCCATTTAAACTCCCTACAGTCTGGACACTAGTGGAATCAGACATCTACTCAACCAGCATTCCTTTTGGTGTGGAGCAAACAACGCCTTCCTTGTCGATTGAGAGGAACCGGCTGTCCCCCATCAGAGCCCATTTGGAAACAGGGTTTTTTCTGCATTCGTGCTTTTTCCCTGGAGATTAGGACTGGCCCTCTGGGGATCCCCGAGGTCAGAGTTACATCTCTGCCAAGGTGGCTCCGGAGGGGCCAGACCCTACCTACACGATAAGAAGGTCCGAACTCCAAAGGACAAGACTCCCTCAAGGAGAAGGGATCAGAAGAAGCCAGAGGCCAACCCTAAGGAATCCTTCCCAGAAGAACCAGGTGAGGAGTTGGGGGAGGAAGCCTCGGTTCTTGACAGCATACAACGCCCAATAACCAGCATGGCCTCACTGGAGCTGTATCAGGAGTTGGTAGCTGCTTTACAGAACCTTACTTTAGAGGTGCAGGCTTTACGGACAGAGAACGTAGCCTTCCGGCAGCAGGTAGTGTTACATCGGGATGATCGTGGAGACCTGCCCAATATGCCCCTTTCCTTTGGCAAGTATGAAGGTCACCCGGGAGGTCTGAAGGAATTTCTGGATGCCTGCAGGGTGTATTTCGCCTTTCGACCTCACGCCTATGAGACTGCCAGATCTAAGGTGGGGTTCATCATAGCCAATCTGATCAGATCGCCCTTGCATGGGCCACACCCTTGGTTACCAGGGATGATCCCGTTTTGAGCGACTATGATCGTTTTACAGAAGTTTTTGGTGAAAGATTTGACAGACCAGAAGTATTCTATTCTTCTCTGGAAGCAATACTTGATGTCGAACAGGGAAACACGGACATACAGACCTATCTCTCCTGTTTCCAGAGGCTGGCAGCCAAGGCAGATTGGCCTGATTCCGCTCAGTAAACAATCTACAGACGGGGTCTTCGCGAAGAAATCAAGGACGAGCTAGCCAGAGTGGCTCATCCGTCATCCTTTCAGGAATTGGTGACTTTATCACTTCAGATCGAATTTCGTCTCCAAGAAAGAAGATCCGAAAGAAGAAGAACCAGAGGCTTCCCACAACAGTCCAGTCAACCATCCCCTGCTCCTCCACCTTGAGCTAACCCTGGTACGGATGAACCTATGCAGATTGGGGCGGCTCACGGTCCCTTGACGCAAGAAGAAAGAAGAAGAAGGAGAGAGGTGGGATTATGTATGTACTGCGGCTCATCGAAGCATTTATTGAGAGACTGTCCTGAAGTCCCACCTCGATGACAGGGAAACTTCCACCCCCGATCCACAGCAAGGGAGGTTTCGGGGGAAGTAACAAGCACCCTTGCTACTACACAAGAGCAGTGAGCACCCCGGAAGATAATAGCCTTATAGTGTTTCGGGTCAACCTGTGGTTGACCGAGGATTCTCCCACAGAGGTGTTCGCAATGCTAGATTGCGGAGCTGCTGGAAATTTCATTGACTCTAGGTGGGCGGAAGAGCATCTAATCTCCACTATACCCAAGGCCACCCCGATTCCAGTAGAAGGGGTCGATGGTAGGCCCCTGTCGTCCGGACCCATAACGCTGGAGACCATTCCATTAAGGATGAGGCTAGGCCAACATGAAGAGTTTTTGGTGTTTGACCAGATCTGTGCTGCTCATTTCCCGTTGGTTATAGGGATTCCTTGGTTAAGGAGACACAACCCTCACATCGATTGGACTGCCAACAGGGTCTCTTTCAATTCGACCTTCTGTGAGTCCCACTGTATGAACCTGTCTGCTTCTCCTAACACCCTAGAACACTGTCGGCGTGGGATTCAGGAACCTGTCACCGTGGCCTCAGTTCCCGTTCATTATCAAGACTTCTCAGAGGTGTTTATAGACACCATACCCAGACAACTACCGCCCCATAGACCTGAGGATTGCTGTATTGACTTAATCCCAGAGGCAGTAGTACCCTTTGGAAGAATATACCCCTTGTCGCTACCAGACAGGAAGGCTTTTAGAGAGTACCTCAACGCTAATTTACAGAATGGCTTAATCCAAGAGTCCAAGTCCGCCTATGGAGCTTCCTTATTCTTCATTCCCAAGAAGGACTCGACAGAGCTCCACCCTTGTATAGACTACAGGGGTCTAAACAAGATTACCATCCGGGATATATATCCCGTGCCCCTTATCTGGGATATATTGGAGGCAGTACAGGGGGCGGTGTACTTTACTAAGCTTGACCTAAGAGGCGCCTATCACCTCTTGAGAATCAGGCAAGATGACGAGTGGAAGACGGCGTTTCGCACCCCCTTCGGACTCTTTGAATACTGTGTGATGCCCTTCGGTCTCGTAAACGCACCAGCCATCTTCCAGAGGTACATGGACAAGGTATTCGCCGACATGTTGTTTTTGTCGGTAGTAGTGTACCTGGACGACATCCTAATCTTTTCCAAGTCTTTATCTGAGCACCGATCATTGGTCAGACTAGTTTTACAGCGTCTGCAGTCCCATCATTTACTGGTAAAGCCAGAGAAATGTTCATTTGAATCCACAACTGTGTCCTACTTGGGTTTCATACTGTCCAAGGATGCTATTGAGATGGATGCTAATAAGGTAAAGGTCATTAGGGATTGGAAGGAACCTACCAATGTCAAGGAACTGCAAGGGTTTCTAGGACTGGCTAACTTTTACAGGAGGTTTATTCCCAACTTCTCCAAGAAGGTACTCCCTCTGACCTCCTTATTGAAGAAGGGCGTGAGGTTCATATTCGGAGATGAACCCCAAAGAGCTTTCAGTTTCCTAAAGGAATGTTTTTCTACAGCACCCATCCTGGTCCAACCGGATCAGGCCAAACCTTTCATTCTGGAGACGGATGCTTCTGCAGGAGCGGTAGAGGCAGTCTTACTGCAAAGAACTGAAGATGGCTATGAACATCCGGTTGCTTACTACTCTAGGACACTGACTAGTAGTGAGTGCAACTAATCGGTAATCGAAAAGGAGCTGTTGGCCATAAAATTGGCCTGCCAAGAATGGAGACATCTCCTACAGGGAGCTACACATCAATTCACCATTAGAACAGACCACCGTAACATTCGGGTTTTGCAACAGTTGGAATGTTCTAACGCCAGAAACGCCAGATGGGCGTATTTTTTCTTACAATACGACTTTATGATTACTTACATACCAGGCACAGAAAACAGGAAGGCGGACGCCTTGTCCAGAAGCCTAGGAGAGTCATCTAGTTCCTATAAGGAACACAAACTGGTTTTTCCATGTCTCACAGTCCTAGCTTCTACAGTTTCGTTCCTGCAAGACCTAATCCCACAGTATCAGATGTGTTCCGAACTTTTGTTATCTGTTAACCAGGATAAGGATGGATTGTTCTATCATGAAGGAGCTCTCTACATTCCTACTAAGGAGTTGCAAAGGCAGATACTTTCTTGGTGTCAAGACACCCCTCTATCTGGTCATTCCGGTATTAGGAAGACCTTTGATCTTATCCAGAGAGGATTCTGGTGGCCTACCTTAAGAAGAGATGTAGACCAGTATGTGTCTGCTTGTTCGGTATGCGCTTCCAACAAGAACCAAACAGGAAGGCCGCTGGGGTTGTTGCAACAACACTCCCTATCTGACCGTCCTTGGGAACATATATCCACAGATTTTATAGTGGATCTCCCTCCGTCCTATGGTATGACCACAATCATGGTGACCATCGACTCCTTTAGCAAGCTAGTGCATTTCTCTGCCTTCAAGTAAATCCCTTCAGCCTCTGAGATGGCCGCAACTTTTCTCCAGGACATTGTTCGTCTTCATGGTTGACCTAAGACCATTGTTTCTGACAGAGGACCCCAATTCACCTCGAAGTTTTGGTCCTCCCTTTGCCAAGCTCTTGGGATTCACAAAGCTCTTTCCTCAGGATATCATCCACAGAGCAACAGCCAAACGAAAAGACTTAATGCCAATTTAGAACAATAGCTTAGGTGTTTTTGCAGTCCACAACAGGAAGAGTGGTATCGCTTCCTCCCACAAGCGGAATTCGCTTATAACAATTCCCTTCATACCTCGATCCAGATGAGCCCTTTCTATTGTACATACGGATACCATCCTCAACACCTACCCTGGCTCAGTCCTCCTTCTACCAAGATCCCGGCTCTAGATTCGATTCTACAAGACCTACAGAAGGTGCACAAGCTCGCTAAGGAAGCACACCAAGCGAGCCAACTAGCGCAGAAGAGGTGGGCTGACAAGGGTCGTCGCGCCCATCCCAGCTGGAAGGTCGGACAATTGGTCTGGTTATCCACCAGGTATCTACCTAGATGGGTTCATAGGGGGAAGTTCTCCTCTTGTTTCTTTGGACCTTTTTCCATTTTGCAACAAATCAATCCGGTTGCATATAAGCTCCAGCTACCAGACTATTTTAGGAAGGTGCATCCAGTCTTTCAAGTATCCCT